>NW_024514310.1:0-478 GCF_017590135.1 Pyrgilauda ruficollis
GAATTTGGGGGAATTTTGTTTGGATTTGGGGGAATTTTTTGCGATTTTTTTGGGGAGAATTTGGGGGAGAATTTGGGGGATTTTTGGGAGGAATTTTGTTTGGATTTTGGGGGAATTTTTGGGATTATTTTGGGATTTTTGGGGGCAATTTCAGGGATTTTTTTTTGGGAGAATTTGGGGGAATTTTGTTTGGATTTTGGAGATTTTTGGGGGATTTTTTGGGGGAGAATTTGGGGGATTTTTGGGAGGAATTTTGTTTGGATTTTGGGGGAATTTTGGGGATTTTTGGGGGATTTTTGGGGCAATTTTAGGGATTTTTTTGGGGGAGAATTTGGGGGTTTTTTGGGGGAATTTTGTTTGAGATCTTGGGAATTTTTTCGGGAGAATTTTGGGAATTTTTGGGGGATTTTGGGGGGGATTTTTTGGGGCGAATTTGGGGATTTTTTTGGGATATTTGGAAGAAATTTTGGGGATTTTT
>NW_024514310.1:4469-5051 GCF_017590135.1 Pyrgilauda ruficollis
AAAAATCCCCCCCAAATTCCCAAATTCTCCCCAAAATCTCCCGCAAAATCCTCAAACCCCCCCAAAACCTCCCCACAAATCCCCCAAAATTCCCAAATTCTCCCCAAAACCCCCCACAAAATCCCCCCAAAATCCCCAAAAATCCCCAAAATCCCCCAAATTCGGGGTTTCCCCACCTTGGCTCCGGGGTTCCCGGTGGCTCCTCTGGGGCCCCTCTGGCCCCGCGGGCCCTGGGGGGGGGACGGGATTATTTGGGAATTTGGGGGAAATTTTGGGGGCGCTGAACTCACGGAGGGGCCGCGCTCGCCCCTGGGGCCGGATTTGCCGGAGAGACCCTGGAAAAAAAATGGGAAATTCCCCAAATTTTGGGCAATTTTGGGAATTTTGGGGAAATTTTGGGGATTTTGGGGGCGCTGAACTCACGGAGGGGCCGCGCTCGCCCCTGGGGCCGGATTTGCCGGAGAGACCCTGGAAAAAAAATGGGAAATTTTGGGGAGTTTTGGGAGAAATTTTGGGGATTTTTGGAAGAAATTTTGGGGATTTTTTTGGGGGGCATTTTTGGGATTATTTTGGGATTATTGG
>NW_024514311.1:0-395 GCF_017590135.1 Pyrgilauda ruficollis
AAATCCAGCTGGGACACCCCAAAAGCACCCGGGAAACCCCAAAATGCACCTGGAATACCCCAAATCCACCTGGGGATATCCCAAAAATCTCTCCCAGGGATACCCCAAAAACCCACCCGGGGACACCCAAAACCCCCCTGGGATATCCCAAGAATCCCACTGGGGGCACCCCAAAATCTCCCCTGGGGCGCCCCAAAAACTCCCCTGGGGAACCCCAAAATCCAGCCGGGGCACCCCAAAATTCCTCTCGGGGGTGCCCCCAAAACCCCCTGGGGACATCCCAAAAATTCCCTTGGGGACCCCCCCAAAACCCCCCCACGGGGCGCCCCAGAAACCCCCGGGCACACCCCAAAAATCCCACTTGGAACATCCCAAAAGTCCCCCCAAAACCCCCC
>NW_024514312.1:0-395 GCF_017590135.1 Pyrgilauda ruficollis
CATCCCAAACCATTCTGGGATTCTGTATGAACACAGCTGCCAAACTGGCTGCTGGGCTGGGAGGGGACAGGCTGTGGCACGGCACCCGCAGCACGGGGACTATCCAGTGCTTCGGGCAGCAGGGATGTCCTGGGCTTCAGCAGCTGATCCTTTAAGGATGGATCCAGCGAGGGCAGTCCTGCCCGGAGCTCCTGCGGTGTCAGGGCTCCACTCTCACCCCACTGCCGTGAGTCAGCCCCCAAAAAGTGCCGTGAGCTTTTCCTGCAGGGCACCCATCCAGGGCCAGCGCCTCCAGCAGGAAGAGGGATGTCATCTTCCCTTCCGCAGGGAAAGCTGAGCTCTCACTCCATCAGCACGGCCGGGGCTGGGTCACACCGGCTCACCGGGGCTCGGTC
>NW_024514313.1:0-394 GCF_017590135.1 Pyrgilauda ruficollis
CTTGCACAAGATGTAAAAAAGGTTCTACACTGACACTGACCCCTCTGAGGAGCTGCTGGATGGGAATGTGGCAGGGAATGATCCCTGGTGTGACACACCCAGGAGGAGCCCCAGGCAGTCCTGGCAGAGGCTGGAATTCTCCTAGAGGAGGATGGATGAGATGGAGTCACTGCAGGAGAACTCAGAGCAGTGGTCTGAGAATTCCATGGGGACAAGGTTTGCCTGGAGAGGGAGCAGCTCCTGCTCAGAGCAATTGGTGTCACTGGGGGGAAATGAGCAACTGGGAGCAGCCAGGGCTGTGGGACAGAAATGGGGTGAAGGATTGGAGCAGTGGAGGGAGGAGCCGAGGCCAGCAGGGCCGGTGCCCCAGGGCCATTCCCATTGCAGGTGATTG
>NW_024514314.1:0-394 GCF_017590135.1 Pyrgilauda ruficollis
AAACCACCGCCATAAACCCAAACACTACTATCCAAAGACAAATCAAATCTGGACACAAATAAGAATATTTAGAGCTGTTAGAGTCACCAACCTAAAAAGACTACTGGAAAGGATAAAAATTCCTGCTTCAGTTTTAGCTCAATTTCTCATTAGAAGGGATTAGAATGAAATTTTTATGGAAGCCTCTAATTCCTATGGGGTCTACCATCCTCATCTCAAGCATCTGGTATGGTCATCAGAGAAATGGTAGTACATTAGACAGACCACAAGCACAATCCAATATGGCAATTACTACATGTTTTCTTCTGCTTGATAAAAAGTTAAACAGTCCATCTGATGCTGCTGTCAAAATGCAATCTTGGAACAAAGCACCAAGTAAACCCTTCTTTGTGGG
>NW_024514315.1:0-394 GCF_017590135.1 Pyrgilauda ruficollis
TGGCACTTACTGGCACTTTAGACATGAAGGATGATATTTTGTGGGTCTTCTTTCCCAATTTACATATGATTTGTTTCTTTGAGAATTACAACAGCTCAGTGAAGCCCTCAGGATAATGCCTGGCTGCCTTTTGTTAGTTATGCCACTGTGACTTTTTGGATGTAAATCTGTGCACTTTGGCTCAGGTCCTATGACCCCATGAGCTCCACCAAGAGAAATTAATGAGGGCAGTTGCAATAATGGGGATCAAGGCCAGCATGAGGTTTTGGGGTCAATTCCTTTATGACAGGGCAGGAAATTCCATCACATCTGCTGACAACTGTATGCTTTTTTTTATTAGGGAATTTGCCTTCTAAGTTGCACTTGGGACAAACTGACCCACTAGAGTGGGAAA
>NW_024514316.1:0-394 GCF_017590135.1 Pyrgilauda ruficollis
CTTCAGAACACTTCTCCAAAAACTTTACATCCCTTCCATAAATATCTCCTACACAAAACCAAAACACTTCTCCATCTTCCACTGCAAGGGAATCCTGTGGCTCTCCTGGTGTTTTCCTCACTAATTCCACCCCTTCCTCCTCCTCCTCCTCCCAGTATTCCCAGCTGGAGAACCCAGCCAGGCTCTGGGGGTGGTGGGGCTTGGCTGCTCCTGCCCTGCCCAAATTCAGGGATGGGGGCAGCGAGGGGGAGCAGCCTGGAATGAGGGGTCACTAAAATTCCCTGGAAATAACGGGGGGAGGTAAATTCTTCATCCTGTGGGGGACAGAGCTGGGGAGTAACTCATGCATGGTTATCATGGAATGGGCTGGGATGGAAGGGACCTTAAAAATCAT
>NW_024514317.1:0-394 GCF_017590135.1 Pyrgilauda ruficollis
GTCCTGGTAGCTGTTCACTACGTGTGGTAGCTGTTCACTAATATGTATTAATCATATAATTAATTCAGTCTTTGAAACTGAGATTCCCTAAAAAATAATAGAAAAAAAAACCAACCTGCAATTTGAAAACAATGCTGCAGTTTGCCTATTTTACCTATTGATTCTAAAAGTCCATTATACTTTCAAGTCTGTATTGCTTTAATTTCCTTCTATTAAGAAGACTTCTGTTTTTACAAATGTCTGTGTAATTGTGTGTATATTGTAGGTAACACACATTTTAACTCAGGGATTTTTGGAGACTCACAAAGGAGTTTTTAAGAACTGATATAAAGTCCATGACATTCAGACCTCAGATAACTTTCAAAAATCTATTTGAGACTGAAAAAAAAAAAAA
>NW_024514318.1:0-394 GCF_017590135.1 Pyrgilauda ruficollis
CCAAATCTTGGGGACACTCTGAGGGCTCAGGGGCACCCACAGACCACAAATCTTGGGGACACTCAGAGCCCTCAGGGGCACCCAGAGACCCCAAATCCCTGGGACGATTTAAGGGCTTGGGGACACCCAGGGACCCTCAGTCTTGGGGACATCCTGAGAGCTCGGGGACACTCAAGGATTCCAAATCTCAGGGACAATTTAAGGGCTTGGGGACACCCAGGGACCCCCATGTTGGGGACACTCTGAGGGTTTGGGGACACCCAGGGATCCCAAATCTTGGGGACACTCTGAGGGCTTGGGGACACCCAGGGACCCCAAATCCCAGGGACCCTTATAAGGAGTCAAGGACACCCAGGGACCTCCGATCTTGGGGACACTTTGAGCCCCCAGGGGC
>NW_024514319.1:0-394 GCF_017590135.1 Pyrgilauda ruficollis
CAACCACTAGCCACACCTCTCCAGGCAATAGCCACGCCCATCCTGGTGCTGGCCACACCCTTCCAAAACAGAGCCACGCCCCCAGACACCAGCCACGCCCCTAAACACTAGCCACACCCACCAAAGCACTAGCCACACCTTCCAAATCCCTCCCCACACCCCTCAGACACCGGCCACGCCCCCCAGGTGCTGGCCACGCCCCCCAGGTGCCAGCCACACCCTTCCAAGTCAGAGCCACGCCCCCCAGACACTAGCCACACCCTCCCAAGCACTAACCACGCCCTCCAAATCCCTCCCCACGCCCTCCAGACACCAGCCACGCCCCCCCAGGTAGTAGCTACGCCCTCCCAGCTGCTAGCCCCGCCCCCCCAGCCGCTAGCCCCGCCCACCCGAG
>NW_024514320.1:0-394 GCF_017590135.1 Pyrgilauda ruficollis
TTTTTTTCTGTTCAAGGAGATCTTTCAGGGACGTTCTGCACAGACAACACAACAGGGAAGCAAATTGTGTATACAGTGTTTGAAGGCACGCTTCTAATTAACCTCCACAGTTACTGTTATTCTGTTAGCATAATTGTTGATGTTATTGAAGAGGTAACAAAGTCCTTTGATTTTATAGAAGCTGCAATAAACATTGTTGTACTATTGAATTATTGCCCAGACGCATCATCCTTTTTCCTTCATTTTGAAGAGCTGTGCCATGGGAAGAAAGAAAATAAAGTTAATATATGATAAAATCTTCAAGTGTAAATTTATTTTACTTTTTAAAATGTGACTACAGAAATTTTTTTCCGGCTTGTGTTTAGTGCAACTGATTATTATTATTCAAGAACTT
>NW_024514321.1:0-221937 GCF_017590135.1 Pyrgilauda ruficollis
ACAGGAATTTCCCTCTGTTATCTCACATTGCCCACGGCTGACGCTGTTACTGTCCTTCCATCGCTTCCCAGTAGTGCCAAGTATAACCTTCTTCATAAATTTTCCTACTATTAAGGCGGTTAGATTAACAGGGCTGGATCCTGGAAAGGCCAAGCCCCTCCTGTCAAGTTAAATACAGCTGGAGAACACTGAGCCAGCATGGACCTCCCTGTCTTTCTGTACCATCTTGGGTAGATGATTTAGGTGTTCCTGCTGGGACATATTGGGATGAATCCCATCCAGTGCCACTGCCTCATAAATATTGTTCTGGTCCGAGTTGTCCTAAGCAATTCCAAATGGAAGATCACTATCCCTTACACCACTGCGCTTCTCCCATTGGACACCCTTCAGCACCCAGAGAAGCCGGTGGTACTTGGCAGAGCCAGGGTCTGTGGGATAAGGACACTGGGAACAGCTAAAAGCAGAGAGGATACCCAGAGAGCCAAATTCCCACAGGATTCCACCACCCCAAGTGGGCCAAGCCATGCATCAGGGTTCTCCTGGCCCTGATGGGCTGCACAGCCACAGAAGGCTGAGCTGAGTGTCAGACACCCACGGAAGGCTGGGAGAAAGACTGTGGGCAGGACACGGGATCCCAGTGATCTTCCATCCCCATTGCCAGCTTGCTGGTTACATTTACTTCATTCGCTTAAAGCGTTCTTGTACTGCAATTTTTACAGGGGGAAAAAATCTTATATTAAAAAAAAAAAATGCAGGAAAACTGACTTTATGTGTACAACAGCTGTACAACATCAGCATGGTTTTTCTGATGTGGTTTTCTCCAGTTCCTTGACTCGTCAGATTATTTCTCAAAAAGAAATTGGTTTCTTTTTCTTATTTTGATGAATGAGGCACATTTCTCCCTAACTACATCTTGATTAACCTTAATGAGGTCACTCATTAAATATCTTACCATTCACTATTTTGAACTTCAGCAGGAATATGGCTCCACACAATAAAATTGTTAGTTGTACACATTTTCTTAAGAGACTGAATTCTCTACTCAGTTTGATCAGAATCTTACTCCTAGATTAGCTAGTTAGATTAAGGAGTTAAAAATGGCATATTCAGCCGCAGCAGCTTCATTACACAGATTGTTCCACACAAAAACCCGACTCTAGATGCTCTTTTATTTCATTAGAGCCATTTATTATTCATTTCACCTAATTCAGTTGCACCAGATCCTAAGGCTTCCATTGAGGTGAAATTCCCATTGAAGCCAAAAGGATTCCTGTGTTAAAAATTTTAAGTACCTCTCTATGCCTGCTTGAGTTTTATTGAGTCTAGAGTTTTATTTCTAGGTTATCAGCAAATTTAAATATTCATGGTTGATTCTCCAGTCCAGAGCTGGCTATTAATAAGAAAAAGTAAGGTGGCAAAGAGCTTATTAAACTCAGTAATGTTCCCTAAATACTGCCTGTAGCTGGAGAGCTTGAGATAGGTTTTATTCATTTCTTAGCTGGTCTACTACCTAATTCTGGTACTTCTCTGTAGAATTACTCTTTTCCACTAATGTAGGAATCTGCCTGGAAAAAAGTTTAAAAGAAAACAAAGGGGTCACATGCAATGTCCTGGCAAAATAAGCTATAAATTATCATTACTGCACTGCACTCAAAAGCAGACTTGCTGTGGGGTTTTTTTGGGGTTTTTTTTTTTTTTTTTAATCACAATAAGATGAGACATCATTTGTAGTTAATTCACCATGAAGTTGGTATTTTAAAGGAACTGTCATTTCTGTACAGCTCACATCACAAGGAAAGCTTCATGTATGGAATCTTCTTAGTTTTAAAATGAAAATTTCATTAACATATGAATATTTCTATTTGCTCAAATACAAATATTTGCCCAGAATTTTGAACACTTCATAGTTGTTTTCTTTAAGTAGATTAAATGGTGATTCTGCCACTTGAAACAAATTTAAATCCCACTGCTTGAGTCCTCAGAATCCAAGAGGAACCTGAAACAGATATAGCTGCACACAACATGTGAGAGATGTTCCTGGTGATAAACTGGACAGATGCTAAATTAAGGACTGAGAACTCTATGCAAGGACTAAAGCAACACAGCCTCTAACAGAGGACCAATTCCAATGCCTCAGTCTGAGCAAGGTTTTGTAGAAAGTGTGGCCAGATAAGGTCTCAGCTGTAGGAAGTTGAGCAAGAACATAGGGCTTTTTTTATTTAGAGTTCAGAGTTTTCTGCTCCTATTCTGAACATGATGATCCTCCTGTAGTACTTAATTAGAATTTATGGATAAATAAATGTTGTGGTTCGTGTTTATTTCATTAAGTTATTGTTAAATGGTTCATTCTGTTACTTCCCATGTTTTCCCCAAATTGTGCCCTCCCTTAAAGCTGTCCCTCACGCTATTCCCCTCCCTTTGTTTTAATCCCTTCCCTGCCTATCAAGGTGACCCTGCCCCACTTTCCCTGCCTGTCAAAGAAACCCTGCCCTTTTTCCTGAATGTTCCCTGCCATTCACTCCCTGGGCCAATCCCTGATGGAAACATCCACTTGGAAATCCCTGATCCATGAAGCCCCATTGGTCCATGTGACCTTTCCCTCTCCTCCCCCTATCCTGATTGGTCCCACAGTGTTGATGTAATCCCCTTGATCCACTCTTGAAATCCCCCTATTGGTTGATTTTCTGTATCCACCCCGTGGTTTGTAGCTGTATTTAACCCCTTGCATTGAGCTGCTTGGGCTTCTTCTGCCCTATGACTTTACTGGGCATAAGCTTTCTGCGTAGAATCTTGCGACAAAGAGTCTCTTGTTTTCTCCTTCGCCTGGTCCCTGCCATGTCTGTCCCAGCGTGCACTGTAGAGTTTGCAGCTCTTCAGGTTCAAGCCCCTGTCCCCCCAGCTGTTCCCACTCCTGCTGTGGCTACCAGAGTGTACAGAGCTAGCCCGGGTTCTGGTGGGTTTCAGCAAATAAACATCCAACACTGTGTAGCACGAACTAAGGAAATGGGAACAAACCTCCCCTTCCAGGTGATTTCCAGGTGCTAACTACATGGCAAAGAGAGGTCCTGGCATTTTTTTGCCTGTTTAGCTAGGATGGCCTATATTCCTCACAGCATGCTGCTGTCTCGCATAGGAAGGACAGGCACCTCTGTCCATCCTTCACTAACCTGGGTGTCTGCAAAGCCATTGTTCTCACGTTCTCACTCCTCTCTCCAGCTGCAATTGCTGCTGTTCAGTAACATTTGGCCTTTCTTCAGGACATTATCCCACAGGCAATACCAGTATCACTGATGAGCTTGGACTTGGCCTTGGCCAGTGTTGGGTCTGTTTTGGACAGGCAAAAGCTTCTGGCAGCTTCTCTAGAGAAGCCTCCCTGTTCTCCATCGCCTACCAAAACTTAGCTACACAGACCCAATACATACGGCCAAAACTCATACAAATAATAAAAGACTAGAACATTAGAAAAATTTTTTACTTGCCAAGTTATTATCTTAGAGTAACATAAAATATTAATACAGCTGATACTCCTTTAATTAGAAACAAAAATATACAGACCCAAAGACCTGCATATAACAAATAAACTACACAGGAAAGTAGAAGTATTACGTAAAAAACTCAACAAACCACTACCACCACAAAACCACCACCCCAAACCCAGTCAGTCAGCTTAGTGTTTTTTCCTGGCTTTTAAAATCAAGCTACTGCATATATATATAAGGCAGAGTAAACACTGGTGAGTTGTCTCCTCATGTGCAGGTCAGCTGGGTGATGAATTGTGTTCTTGGTCCGGGAGATTGACACTGAGATAAAACAACTTTTTCTTCCACTGACAGTTACTTGTTGATTTGCAGACAGATGTCCCCTTGATCCTCAGAGATGGCCTTACTCAGATTTTTCTAGTAAATATGCTTTGATCTATTCCCTGGTATCTTTACAAATGACAGCTTTGTTTTTTCCATCACATTAAGATATCACCCTTGCCATTTTGCAGTAAGCACCGCTGGGGCAAATGCTGCAAACAGCTTGGCAGCAAATGGAGCAGGACAACCTCAGCCACCTGGAACATCTGCCATCTCCGGGTCTGTCACACCCTCAGGAGTGACATATCAACTACAGCCACTGTTCTCTGTAATAAGCTAAGCATCACTTGCTTCACTCTTATCTCGTTCTATCCTGGCTTTGCCTCACCTTGAAATTAGAGGCTTTAGAAAGAATCTCATGCAAAGCTGTGTGCCCACAGCTGCACAGCTGGTTTGTTTCCCAAAATAAACCTCGCTTCTTATTTTACAAAAGATCATAGATAGAGAAAGGCAGGGAGTTTTGACATTTAGCTTACCATACTCATGGAAAAATCTCTTCCTCTGCTTTGCTTTGGTTTTTATTTGCTCATTTTTTCAACCAGACTCCTTGACTGAAATGTCTTTGATAGATACACACTGAAAGATTAATCCAGCTTAAGAATCAAAGAAATGCCACATATAAATACAATTTTCACTTTTTTTCTAACCATAGGGTTCAGAGGAATAGAGACTATGGGGGTTTTACCCAAAGGACTGCAGAAGACAATACATTCCAGAAGAAACAACTTAAGAGACAGGAACACAAAGACATACTGCCAGGTTTGATGAAACAAATCAGCTAAAGACCTCATCATTCCCATGATGTAACATCACATACTGAAGATGTAAGCACAGCAACATTCCATTACACACCTGTGAAATCAGTGAGGTGCTGAAGAATCCATATATAACTACTACAACACAGCAAGTCTTGATTTACTTACTCGCTTGCAATATAATTAATAGAATTCAAACCACATTTCTCAGCCACAGTACATACTGAAACATTATCTCTCACCCCAATATTAGACAATTCTTTGCAGGCCCAGCCCAAAACAACATGAAAAAACGACCCTAGTAATTATCACATCCTGACACTCTGCTGCCGTATCTTACCCTTGCTTCTGTTTATAATCAGCAGGTAATTCTTTGACATCTCTCTATCATTCTTTATGATGTGAGAGCATATTTTTCAGTGCTTTACAAAGACTCAACACACATGCTGCTATCACAGATATATCCACCTCCATGAGCTCCAGCCCACACAAAGCCAGATGTACCAGAAGCATACTCCCATTTATTGTGTACCACTTCAGACAGCAGCTGTCACAAGATAGGGGAGAAAAGCTGTGGTGCACTTATGTTTAATCTGTTTTGGAGGCAATGCTCTCCTACTGCCAAAAGCCCTCCTGCAGTCCCTGGAAAAATATTGTGCTTCCCTTTCTATGCCCCTGGTTGGGAGCCCACTGCATCAAACCCTTCTGCAGTTTTGAACTCATCACCCAAAGTTATAATTTGTACAGACAGACACTGTAAATAACTCCCACCACTGGTCAGATCCCAGAGCGTTCAGTTGCATTTCTTAGACCCATGCACAGGACTCCAGCACATGCAGGCAGGTGTTCAAGGAATGCCTACAATTTCCAGGCATTCAATCATCTGTTTACTCCTACCTTTGACATCATAGGGTGTCCTGTCTATCTCATCCTCACCACTTCATCAGTAGCAGTAGTGACTAACACTCCACAAATACAGAATAACTGTGAACCTGTCCACAAAACCAGCATTAAAACTCCACTGACCTGTTGTCCATCCACAGACCGAAAAAAGCAGCTCAATGAATTATCCAGAGTTTTTCTGTTTTAAAGGTTGTAAAACGATGAGATGGATGCAAAATTGGGGCACTTGAGTTCATGCTGCCAGCAATTCTCACAGAGTACTGTATTTGTCCTCCTCTCTGCACATCACAATGTCTCTCAGAAGCCTTTAACGAGGATTCCTGCCAAGGATGCACCTGGGTTCAAGCCCACAGTGTTACATGCAGTTACAGATGCCTATCTCCAGCTCAGCCATCATGCTGGAATCATACACCAATGACACTAAAAATTCCAACAGCAAAGGTTTCCAACACAAGTATCACATCTGTGTTAAATATGATCAAATGGTAATGATCACAGAGATCACAGATTTCAGCCCTGGCAGAAAAACATAACATGAAAAAAAAAAGAAGTGATTTGAAGATAAAATCAGATCCTAAATGTTACAAAAATTCAGTTAGGAGCATCAAGCTCATACCTAAAGAAACAGCATTATAAAGAATGGATGGAGAAAGGAATTACTTGACAGTGTCTGTGAATATCAATTTGCGGTTCACCTTCAAAAAGAAAAGATAGCCCCACAACTGTTATGATGATTTCTCATGTCAACCAAAGCGAATGGCAAGAGGTAATTCTTATTAGCAGCATGTTGAATTATGTATCTGTACATAAGCCTGAAATGTGTATTTTCATTTCACCTGAGTAAATTACTGGTATAAATCCTGCCCTTCTCAAATATCTCTGAATTTTTAATTAACTTAATATCATAATTTCAACCAGACAGTCAGAAACTATGAATAACACATGATTCATATTCAGAAGTAAACACACCTGCTTTTCAACAACATTTGTAATTACTGGCTCATTTTACCCTTTACATGGCATTGAAGCCAATTTGGGTCATACTGTTTTTAGCTGGTGACGAGTCCTTTCAGCTCACAAATAATGCATAAGAAGTTGCTGTGTTGTCAGTTTGAAGGACGTTTTCAAATGCACTGTGGCAAATTTAATACATGACCAAAACACATCACTTTACTTCTGATACGCCTCACTTCACTATGAGCTTCCACCAGACAAGGTTTTGCCAAGAACATCTAGGCTTTGATTTAAATCGTTGCCCCACCACTTCATTGTCTTAGGTCTGTGTCATAATGATTGAGGGAGTGGTACCATATGATAAATAAAACAAAGGGCTTATTTCTAATGTTAAAGGTAACAGGAGAACAAACAAACATGGGGTTAGAATACTTAGGTGCCCTTTAAAAACTGCAGCAAACTGCAGAAGAAAGCAGAAGAAAGCCTTTACTAAACTGCCTCCTGCTACTGAAAGCACTATGTCTGTTAGGGGTAATCAGAAAAGCAAAAGGAACCCTGCTTCAAAGGTGGTTCATCACCTCTCTACTCTGAACGTTTAGTCGAGCCAAGACATGAACCTTCAGAAGGCTGAGGCTGTTCTCACAGATCTGATGTGCACTTAGCCACTGAAATATGCATATGACATAAGATGTATCTGCTGAAGTTTTCAAACCCTCCAACACAACTAAAATGTGACAAATTTTCATTCACAAAGCCCTGTTCATTCTCAAACCAGCCTGTATGACAGATTTCTCAAAGTTAGCATCATTATCTTGATTTGTAGCATACTGGTAAACTCTATACGTCTTCAAAGAAAAAAATAAATTGCCTTCTGGTTCAAGTTGTATAGATTTTATTCACAGAAGCTATTGCCTTCTGACATCTACCTCTAAATTGCTTGATATAATGAGAGTACCATACCTGCCATGCTTCCTTTGGTTGGTGTGCTAACTCATATTGTAGATCAAAACAATACAAAAGTCATGAAAAACACAGGAGTCAAAAATAGTTATGTCCTCCATTTATCAATTTTAAACCATCACTTCAATAGTATAGAGAATCTGTGCTCTAGATATGAAGGTCCCTTTACAGTGCTAAGAAAAAAGAATGCGCTGAGACCCTTGGGTGAAAGAATCACAGGCACAGGAGTTGAAATCTGACCTGAGAAGTTGGGGTATGTGGTTGTGTTCGAGGGTTCCAGGACGAGGGAAGAGACGAGGATCTTGACTCCATGTTTCAGAAGGCTGATTTATTATATTATGATATTATACTACATGAAATGCTATACTAAAACTATACTGAAAAGAATAGAGAGAAAGGATCTATCAGAAAGCTCAAAAGGAATGGAAAAGAATGAATAATAAAAACCTGTGACTCTCAGAGAGTCCACACAGCTAGACCATCATTGGTCATTAAGTAGAAACAATCTACATGGACCAGTGAAAGATGTACCTGTTGGTAAACAATGTCTAGACCACATTCCACAGCCATCAGATAGTTATTGCTTACATTTCTTTTCTGAGGCTACTCAGCAGAAAATCTCAGCAAAAGATTTTTCAGAAAATACCGTGGTGACATGGGTGAGCAGGGCGTCCTTGGGCAACGCTGGCAGTGCCATATAATCCCATACACAGAACACATCTCCAGTATCCTGCATGCCTCTGAATGTACTGATGCCTCTGAGTAACAGATGTTTTAGAAGGAATGAGCAAATTACACGTGGGTTACCAGCAGGAAGGATTAGCAGCAGGGGAGCCACGGCAGGCAGGGCTCTGAGGTAGGAATGCCTTGCATTACTTCCCCGTGACATTACCAGTACTTACTGCTGGGTGGCAGGAGACTTCGGAGGCTTTTTCCTATTTAAAACAAGGCTACAGGCAAAAATAATTAAGTACTCAGACTTTATCTAGATGAGATGAAAATACTAATGTCCTACTTCATTCTTAAGTAAACAATGCTGACAACTAGAAACTATGGGTTTTTAGTATACACTGATTGACTCCATCCACAGAAGTATTTAGCAGTTTTCAGAAGCTATTTGAAGCAGATTTATTGACAACTGGACTTAAGTGACATCAACAAACACACAAATTACTGCACAATCTCTGGGTTACAAGTGGTTCCACTAATTTAACTGTAACATTTTTCTGTTTTCATTTATTTCTTCCTTAAAAAATGCACCAATTATGATCTTCTCCATACTACAGCATACAACCTGCATTAACAATCCACTTCATATCCAAAAACAAATACATGTGTACACAGTTATTAACAAACGTGCAGTGCAAAAAAAAAACCCCCATTGAGTTAGTTAAGTAATATATAACCCAAATAAACACAAACCAAAATAAAATCCCAGATCTGCTAAATAAAGAATATAAGAGTCCTGTATGGAGTTTGATAAGATCTCTTTCTCCTCATTTAAGGTAGACAAGGAACGAGCTATTTGTGAAACAAACTGAAAGGTAGAACTATGAGGCTGTCAGAAGCAGATTTTGAAAAAGAAAAATCTGGGAACAGGCAAAATCTAATCATGACTAGTGAGATATCTTTGAACAGGCTATGATTTTATAAAAACTGTGACTTAGAAACAAATCAAATATTAATAATTCAATAACTTGAAGTGAAAAGCAATCATCTGAATTGTGGTCTAATTTGCACAACAAATTTAGCAGAAGCAGAAGGAAACCTTGAGCTTGCACCACAGGAAACTGGTGGAGCAAACATTTTTCATTTGATGTCCCTTCTAATTAACTAAAAGTGCATGCTGGAAGCAAAAGCAGAAACATCCCTGATAAAATTCAACATGGCAAGTTTCAGACAAGACAAACTTTCAGCAGAAAAGGCAGAAATGGAACAGTCATATCTTCACTGGAGAGAAAACATCAATCAGAATGAAATAATAGAAATTAATTCTTCCACATACCAGACTTCTCATTACCAAAGAAGGTGTTTTTCAGTAAAGCTTTACCTTTCTCACAATGACTTCCAGTGAATCCAGAAGGGCAGAGACATTTGTTAGGAGCTACACAAGTTCCACCATATCTGCACCCTTCTTCACAGAATGCTGCAAGATAGAAGGAATATGTGGGTGATACTTCATTTTTTTAAATGTACGTTTGAAGGATAATAAGAAAAACATCTAAATTCTAAGCAATTAACAGAATTTAGCATATCCACCTGCATTCAATCCACCTGCAAACACAAAGAGAAGCAACTCACTAATAACAAGAGGAAAAATCTCAGATTACACCATAGGCAAACCACCTCACCAATAAAAGATTAGTAACCATCTGGAGAAAGAAGAGAAGAAAAAATACATCATATGGTTTTAATGGGGCTGATCATCTTTCCATTATATTGAATATGCAGATGACAATTACTATGCTCTGCTAATCCACAGAAAATGAGCAGGTTGGATGGTGTTAAATACTGTGATCCTCACTTCTATCAAAAACTTCACTGAAATGCCTGTAAACACATAATATTTTGCTTTTTAAATTTTTATTGTAAAGGGTAAAGTATTGTGGAATTAAGAAATTAAATAGGGTGAGGATCATGACTGAAGAGATGAGAAGGGTTCAACCCCAATATAAATGTCTCTACTGAGATGTGATTTTTGATGGAGCAATACTGAAGTTCTCCAGAAGTGTATGTGCCCAATTACTAGGATTTCAAACAGCTGATGGATCTCATCTTTTCCTGCCAGCACAGTGTGACATTCCTCTTGCTCACAGCCAGTTTGGCAGCAAGTCCACTGAGTGTGCAACAAGTCTGTTCACTGTTTAAAGTTACTCCTTTTTATTTCTTTTGGGGAGAGGAGAGGAGAGGAGAGGAGAGGAGAGGAGGCATCAGGACACTTCTCTACTTTGGACTGGTAACTTGAGTAGGACCCTTGCTACAGCTAAGAGCAGGCCCTACCCGTGACACACTCCCTGCCCCTCAACATTCATTGAACTTCACAAGTGACTGAGTGGGTTTGACTGCACTTTTGAGAGAAGTTACAATTAATATTTAAACAGCAGCTCTCTGCATCTAAGCTAATAACAGATTTGCAAAGTGTTTCCTGCAAGCTAAAATCACAGATGGAGTGTTGGCAAAGAGATGTTATAAATGCTATGAAAAGGCTTAAAGTGCTAGATAACAGAAGAAATGTTTAAGATTTATTTTCCACTACACTAAAAAGAAAAATAAAGTAAATAGATTTCTAGGCATTAAAAAGAACCTTTTGCAATTGTTAACCACTTAGAGGCAAAAAACCACATCACTGTATCTCATGACTGAACTGACAGACACATCTGCCTTACTGTAAATACATAATTCATAGCACACCATACTGTTTTATGGAGGAGAAGAATGCTAAAATGTTTTAGACAAGATCAAAGTAGAACATTGTAAGCGCCCCTGGAGCAAGGCAGTGGTGTGGAGAAAGCACAGTCACACTTCCTCCCCATCAATGCACCCGCTCCATGTGGAACTCTTCTGAAATAAATCTATTCTGAAACCAGCCAGTTTCTGAATGAGAAGAGAAATATGGTGTAAGAGTAGTTTGGGAGGTTTTTGCATATAAATATTTGTAAGAAAGTATAACGGTGCTGAAAGTACTGGTAAGAAATACAACTCAAAGTATACCAAACCCACAATGAGACTCAAAAAATTCCTTCCAGAGCTACTGAAAGCATGTTTACTCATCTCTAGTCTCAGCATTCTCAGAGAAGGTACAAGTTAAATTCTACATCTACATGTTTTCTGGTTTGAAATTGTGAGTGAACAGAGACTTTTGTGAAGTAGTAATACATTTCTGCACAACATCAAAAGAAGCAGGATTTGTGGCAGAGCAGAAACAAAAAAAAAAAAAAAAAAAAGGCAAAAAAAGTGAATAGTTTGTCCTTAACATATCCCATAATATTACACTGGGAAGGAACCACATAGGGCTCTTGAAAGAATTCATAAAGGGGAAAAGAAGATTATATTTATTGTCTATAAAAATCATGCATGACCACTGAAAGTTATTAGTGCTGATAGGGACTGGCAGGTAAGAAGGCTTCAGTGAGGGCTCTCCTGCACTTTCTTTGCACCATAATGAATAGTACCAACTCAGTACAGTGAAATATCTGCTTCTTACAGTAAATCCTGTTAGGAGGTCAGCAGAGTGAGGTGGCATTTTCTTGTGTTCTCTTAAAAAGATTTCTAGCAGGGAAAGATTATGTGACAGGGCTGGTCATGTCAAGGGTTCCCCTTGGAACTTGTATGTTATGTCAGTGCAGCAGCCAGATTGACATCCAGAAGCAGAGCCAGGTGTGCCATTCACATCTGGGATGTCATGGGCCAAAACTCTATCTTTGTATACCTTCCTACAACTATACCTCCTATATGCACATTCAAATGTGCTAGCACTTACTTGTCAAGTAATTCCAAATGTTACTATCCTTTATGTCTCCTATCTTAGCAACTTACAGGGAAAGAAAACCAAAGGCAAAATATTTGCTCTGGGACACCCTAAGGAACTTCTGCACTACAGGCTGCTGTAAGAAAGGACTTTGTGCTGCCCAGCAGTTACCCAGGCACCAGCCTGTTATACAGATGGTTGAGGATGAAGCTGAGGATGAAGCTGAGAAATGGCTGCAGGAGGAAAGAATACAACTCTCCTTTCAATTTTTGTAGATGCTGAAAGATCTTCCGCAACACAGACTGTGCTTGTCTTTCTCACTCAAAGGTTTTGCTGGATTTATGGGATGTAGTTCATCCTTACATTTTTATGCAAGAGGAGAAAACCCCAAGGAAGAGTGCCAGCACTATCATGCTGTTTCCCAGATGCTCCTTGTACAAACTGTCTCATTCCTGCATTGTAGAGGCTTGCAGGAATAGAACATCAAACCCACGAATCTCAGAACACAGTTAAAAAGACTAAAGGCTACTGTCCTTAACTGCTAAAAAAGAGCTCACAGTACTATATGCAGTACTGGTAGCACTACTCTCAATAATAAAAATGCTCAATACCTCTAATAATAGGTTTCAATTACATTTCAATATACAGTTCCAGTTGCTAGCAATTTTACCAAACTTCATTTATCTGAACTCTTTTCTCTAATAGTCCTCCCTCTGGCTGCAGCCTTTTAAAACATTTTCTCAAAATTAATTCATTTCCAATAATGAGATTCTTCCTTTACTGCATTAGCAGAAGAAATTAAGTAAAATCCTTACATCCCATCTGTATCTGTGCCTTGTGGACAAGAGGACCCAACAGGGAGCTGCTCAGCAGCTGAGGAGGAAACCAACTGGAGTGCCCATGCTCTCCTGAAACTACTTGCTTTGGGGCTTATGCTTTGTTATATGTCTTATGGGCGCTGTGATATACATTTCACTGTGGTTTGGACCCCTCAAAATCAGCAGTCAATCTGGGGGTGGTGGAATTGCCAGCACCACAGAACCAGCAGTTATAAACGTTGATTGCACACTCCCTCCTACTCAAAGTTAACACAAGAAGGACAAATCATGGATGGATCAAGTATTGCTCATGTATTCCCGTAAGTAGATCCTGTCTTTGAAATCATTTGCAGGCTGGCAATCTTGATACAAAGGAGAGGGGTTACTGAATTTACCATAAAGGTTTTATCAGGAAAATGAAGTGAAGATGCCATTAGGGTAAAGTCTACACAAGTAAACCTCTCTCGTTTAGAGGCTTATTCAGTGTTCTGTATGTAAAAGAAACAATCTATTGATTTCAGGAGGCTTCTGCCAAAGTCAACAGATCTCTCTAATGCAAACAGATTTCTTCCTCCAAAATAAAAACCTTTGCTATATAAAGATCTTTCCTAAATAGACATAATTTCTCTGCAGAGGAGGAATTTTATTTCTGATGCACATCCTCGGACATGCACAAGCTGCAGTATTCTGGATTTTGTATGGCAGTACAGTACACTACCTCACTGGGCTACCACAGGAAAGCAGATACTGCAGCATGGAACCCTCAAGTCGAACAAATACCTCTCACTTTTAAGTGTAATCCAGTAGATACTACAAAGCATTTATACTTGAATATATAAAATTGGTTTTGTAGAAGAAAATAAATAAATAAAACCAAATAATTACCCTATAAACTTAAAGGAATGGTACTTGACTCTGAAGAGATAAAAAGGTCACCTTCCCAAATAAATCATATATATTATTTTTTTATATACTAAATGCCTGTGGAGTTAGAAAATGGACATTCAGGAAAGGCAAGGAAGGGGTCAGACTGCCTGGCTAAACAAAAGTATACAGTGTTGGAAGAGATGGGCTAGTGTAACCATACAAGGAATTTGATAATCACTTAATGGAAGGACCACAATTTCATTAGCTGATTGGATTTACTCAGACAAATGCACATAGGGGTGCAGTTGGTGACAATCCAACTACATAAGCCAAATTCCAGAATAACCAGATGATACCAGTTGCTCAGGTGGCTTCAGAGGACAGCTGGGAACGTGAAGAGAAAGCACACAACTAAAACAAGGGAGCAGTAGGGGCTCTGCTCTTTTTCTCTGTACTCAAGTGTGACACTATCATCTGTAAAAGTACAAAACTCTTTTTGGTTCAGTGACCTACATCCATTGGACACAGGGTGCGACTTACTTCACACACAGTCTGTCAAATGCCACTGGAGACCTTTTACAGCTGGCTGGAGTCAGAGAAGGACAAATCTGGCAGGAATGAACTTTGGCCAAAAGAATGGTTCCTTGAAAGTTTTATTCCATGTTGAAGCATGAAGGGGAGTGTGGGTCAGTCTGGCAGTCAGGATGCAGACACATCTGAGAGTGAAGACAAACTCTCAGCTGGGCAGCTCTCACTTCTGTGAGGGGCTTGCAACCCAATTTATGCTTTGGATTTTATATGCAGTATGTAGGAGGGTTATTCAGTTTGGGAAGAGCCTATAAATTTCAGATTTTCTATCAGCTGATCATAAAGCTATTATTCCTAAATTATTTTTCTAGAAATTCCACATACAAAAGATACTTTGCAAATGTAATTAGCATAATTGCTGCCTAGTGTAGTCAAAATTCCAAATCCTGGCAGTACAAAATGTGTAAGTGTATGAGAGCTAAATTTGAATAAAGATCAATGAATTCAGAATTTAAGTTAGGAGATGAGAGTTTTTCAAAGTACTCAGAAAAACATGAAGGAATTCCTTCAAATTTGGCAGGCAACACACAGTGAAAGACAGAAAAAAGGGCAGAATAGAAAATTCCCTAGCAGGATTATGAAGAATAAAAAATACATCAGGAAGAAATTATGTCAAATATAATAGGCATACACCCATACTGTGTGTTAATCTGTGTGTCTGTGTATACATTTGCATGCTACATAATATTTATTGAAGTGGTGAACTGATGTTTTAGAATTTGTCAGTAGGCTATTTCAGCTGATAAAGCAGCGAATCTTTTCAAGTTCCCAGTGCTCTGTCACACAGCACTTGCACAATTAAGATTTAGGTGAATTTGGAGGGCTGAGCATATCTCTCTGAAGGCTCTGAACTCTGAGCCATTTCTTTACTGTGGTATGATGCTAAATTCTCTTGTTGCTTGGTGTTTTGCTTGACTGATATGTAATCAAGCTGTGGCCATTTGTAGGCAAGCAGCAGGCCATTCATCTGGATGCTTTCAGTATGGGCTCAAGTGCTCTTTAGCTGGAAATGCTGAATTATTTTGAAAAATGAAACCTAAACTCCTGAAAATTAGTACAATGAATCACAGTGATAAATACTAATAATTTCCTTTGTATTACCCCATTAATGGAGCTTACTTTTGAATGTACAAGTCACCTACCCTGGTTTATACATTTTCACCTAAAATCTTTTCTAATGAACAAACAAGCTATATTTAATTAAATTAATTCAAAAGGCATATTGAACAGACAGAATCTGTCCCTTCTGCTCTCTTGGTAAAATGGCATATATGAAACCCTTATTAATGTCACCCTTATTTTATGGCTCTGAAGACAGATATGTGACAATTTTGAAAAATTTATTTGAAAAAGATCAATAGAAGCAGTAAGGGACAAAAGCAATATAATAAAAATTGTCCTGTGATATATTATGCTTTTGAAAGCATCTCTCACATCCCCAGATAACTGTGCTAAATGAATAGTCTTGTTGCCATTTTACTGCTCTGCTTCCTCAAGGCTAGACTCTTCAATATTTTTAGTGCACCATTTTAAGCCAAGTGCAGCTGTCTCTCTAGTAACCTAATAATAAGCATGACAAAATAGGGCAGAATACTTCTTCCACAAACCAACCCAACATCATCTTTCAAAATTCAAGTCAACGGTTTAAATTGCAAAATCAAACTGAAATTTACTTTGAGAAATTACATGACACATACTACTATTTCAGGGTTTTTTTGCATCACATCAATGTGCTTATTATACGTGCTGTTTATTTTAACAAATAGGCATAGAATAATTCATATTTACAAACGTAACAATTTCTTTAGAAATCAGTAATGCTTAAACAATCCTAAGTTAAAGATAAAGAAGCATGTTCCAGAAGCACAACAGAAGCATTTTCTCTTGCTTGATCTATTACCACAACTTTGTAAAGACCTGACCTCAAATTTAATTGAACTCACTGAAAAAAAAAAAAAAACCTGAATTCAATAACAGCACATGCAATCCAAGCTCTGCTTTGCCGTAGTGCAGTATATGGAATATTGAGACAACATTAAAATAATTTTCCAGCAACATACATATTAAAGATCTCTAATCCCAGTGTTCCACCCCATACAAGCACACTCTGTAGACACATTCAGCAGAAGAACGGCTGGATTGCCCCTAATGTAACAGGCATACACTTTTAATTCCCTCTCCTTGCCATGCCCTGCAGCACTGACAGGCATCCTCACCAATAAAACACAAGCCTGGTTACCAATGAGAAACATTCCATCTCAGTGTGAGAGATTCACTCTATATTGCTAAATAAAAAAATCTATCCAAGCACCTCAAATAACTGTGTGTTATGAAAAACACTGGAATGTTCAATAAGCTATAACAAAAATGTCTACAATGTTAATAAAACATTGGATTGAGGTAATTCTCTATATGAGAAACACTGTCTTTTGAAATTGTAGAGAAAGTTTAAGAAACATTTTCAGTCACGGCTGGAAGTGAGGATGTTGACTGTGTGCAATCACAGCCTCTAAAGTCTCAAATTCAGCAATATTTTTTTAAGGTTGCTTGTACCTTATTGCAAACATAATTGAATCTGAAAAAAAATCCCTTGTTTTTATAGCTGCACAAAATACGCAATAGCAAACCAAGGAATTATTGGTAACGTTTAACTATCTGAAGGTGACATTACTGGGAGGAATGAGATGAAAATGGGAAATAAAAGGGCAATGGGACTTTCAGGTCTGGATGAGGCATGTCTAAAGACAAGGAACTTACAAATAATTTACAAAGACATCAAGAGACCTTGAGGTGTTTAATTTTAAACAAGCACACTAAAATTCAGGTGTTCTCTCTCATTGTCTCTGTATTATGCTGCAAGTAACAGCTACAGTGGTGTCTCTGAAAACATTTTCTAATGGGCTTTTTCCTCACCTTTCAAATCTCACTCATTCTGCCAAGACAATCCACTCAAAAAAAAATTTCCTTTTTCAAAACTGGATCACGTAGTATTGACCAACGCCAGAAGGACAGGAATTGTCAGTCCCAGAGATCAGAGTCCTCTGCTCACACAACAGAAGGACGTCAGTAGGTGAAATTTTCAGAGCTCACAACAATACCCTCCAGCCCTCACTCCTGACCAGCACAGATGCCATATTAGATACAGACATTTCCCCATTAAGGAACAGAATTAACAGTTAATCTCAATTTACAGAATCTACCTTACCTTGCAGTCTCTAACAGATAGAGGTCTGAATTCACTAAAGGTGCTGCCAAGAAGGCAATCAAGAGATGAAAAGCCCTGGATCCCATAAGCAATGCCCCAGGGCATTCCGTCTCAGTTCAGATCAAGTTTGTATAAGGGAAAGAAAGAATAACAAGAGAAAACAATGAAGAGGGGTTGGAGAGGTGGAAGAGAGAGAGATTCAAACACAGTGTTAAAACATATCACACTACATAAGAATTCTCTCATACAGGTCTGGATAACTTTTGCACTCCTACACCTCTTCTGACTTTTGCAGTTGATGGATCAAAAAGAGAATGCAAATAACCATTAACTGAAGACAATTAATCTCAGTTCCTATCTGCACTTTAAGTGATAAACATTTTCAGTAGCTAAAAGATTACCACAATAGCAGCTTCTTCTCAAAAAATACAAAAGTATTCTTCTAGCAATTATTTTAATTTTCCCAGTGGCAAAAGAGACGTTCATCTCAATACCAGGATTCATCTGATATAATCTTACCAAATTGGTTTTATCCATTAGAAAAGAGACCAAACTTTGATATTTTGCCTTCTCAAAGAGACACCAGATTTTTTCAATAGCGAAAAAAGGAAGTCCTGAAAAGTGATATTTTTCTCACTGTTCAGAGAAATTTCAGTCTAAAAGCAGAGATTGCTTTTGCTCAAGCTAGTGTGACAGCAGGTGTTACACACATCACCATCAGCTTTATAATCATCGTAATATGTTGCTTTTAAACAAATCCTTTCATCTCAAGCCTTTATATATTATGAACAATTAAACCTTACAACCCCCCCAGTGAGGAAGATGCATTAAGAGCCTGAACCTGACAGGCACTACTACAGAACAGAGTTAACTACAGAAATATAATTTAATATAAAGAAAGCATTTAACAAGTAAGAGCGGAAAAACAAATATAATCTTTGTGTGTATAATCTTTCAATGAGCCAAGAGCATTTCAGAAACCCAAGGGGCCACCCTCTCTGCTACTGTCAATTAGTAATCTATACCAATTTACAGAGAGTCTAAGAATTTACTCTCTAAATTCTTGGAGCTACAAGACCCCAAGGAGTACATCACTGTCACTGCTTATAAGACCATACTGCTGACTTGTGTCTTTGCATGCACATGTACTCATGCAAATATTTCAGCTGATGTCTAGAAAACATGCATAACGCTGACCTGATTTTGCCACCTATTCCGTGTCTCCATTTGTATTTTCTGTAGAGAACTGAGTAGTAACATGTCAGGGAACAGCAAACCAGCACTGGAAAATGATGTACAGATCCTTGGTTGCTTTTTACAGAGCAGTGACACCTTGGTCACCAATCTGACTTCAGTGATTCTACATCAGTGCACTCTCTATTTTGCTGTATAAGCTCCAGCACAATGTCTTGTACTTCAAAAAACTGAAGTTATGAGAAATCCCTATAGCTAGCTCAAGCGTGCCTTTTGGCTGGATATACTGGGAAAAAATTTCTTCACTAAAAGGGTTGTCAAGCATTGCAATTGGCTGCCCAGGGCAGTGGTGCAGTCACCATCCCTGGAGCTATTTTAAAGGACATGTGGATATGGCACCTGGGGACATGTTCTAGTGATGGGATGGTCAGCGCTGGGTTAACACTTGGACTCAAGGATCTTTAAGTCTTTTCCAACTTTAATAATTTTATGATTCTATCAGAGGTGCTGGAACTTTCCAGAAGCACAATACTCAAAGCTTGGGGTGCCTGGCCAAAATTTTCTTTCCCAACACATGCAAAACACTCCAGCTAGTGTTTGTTTGCCTCCCAAACTGATAACGGCACTTCAGGAGCACCAGGGGACAGATGCTGCCTAGATTTTTTTAGTACTTTGGAATCATTTGGGATGATATAGTTCAACATAAATTTGAAATACCTTTCTTATGCATTAGTCTGCTGAGGGTACACAGTTTGGTCTCAGTGTAGAAAAAATAAAGCACCATAGAAGACAGCTGTAATCCTTCCATAAAGTACAGTGTGTGTTCCTAATGGAATATGATTTCAAAACAGATTTCCAGTTCTACCTTCTTAGGGTATCTCGTTACAATGTTTAGTTTGCGAAAACAGACTATAGGAATACTTCCTATATATCTTGGCAATGCAACATTTAATTTTATGGTGCATAAAATGCATTTCTCTTAACAGATGTATCCATTCCCTGATATCATGACTAAACTGCTTCATATACATAAATGCTGTGTGGGGAACTAGTGAAGCTGTGGCATTTATCTTTGTTGTTGTGTTACACACTTCTGCTTCGTCCTAACAGTCTGCTCCCCTGAATAACAACAAATTTAGTTTTGAATGCTCCTTAAGAGATTTGATCACATGCATGCCATATATATTCTTGCATATATTTTTTGATTATGCACATGAAGTGTCCCGGCTATGCATTCTAAAGTCTGTAAGAATTACAAGACTGTTTGTAGATAAGAAATTACTAAAATGAATACTTTTTTTTTTGAAGTGCAATATCAAGAAATGTTCCACAAAATGAAGTTCAGCCTTTAGCTTGTCAGAGGTTAGCCCTTTTCCCAAATCAAGGTTAAACATCCCATTTAATTGTGTCCTGTCAAAAAAAAAAATTGATTTTGCTTGGCATTGAAAAATTTTAGGATGGAGAAACATAATTGCAATATTCCTTAATTAATTCAGAGAAAACCATGTGCATATGTTTCACAGCTGAGAAGAATGACTGTGAGGACGCACCAGAGCCACACAGCAGTCATACCACTGCACAGATCCTGCAGACAACCTACAAACAATACGGCCCAAGAAGTGATCTGGAAGAAGAGAACAGGGATGTTACAGGGATGTTAAGGGACAGTTACATGACCTGATTTGTAGAAATTCTTCCCTATGTAAGTTGTGATATGAAATAAGGTAAGATTTGTTTGATTGTTAGCTTTTTCCAGCTGCCTGCTGTGACTGGCCTTGGCAGAGGAGAGTGAGGTATTTCTGAATATCTGTATATGCATGTTTCTGTTCTCAGTATCCTCATACTGAGACTTTCTGCAAGCTGGTAACAGCAGCTATGGCAGATGATGAGCACCTGACTTTATAAAACACAAACAATTTTAATGCCCCAGTCCTGCCCTCCGATGCAGATTACTTACTGGATCTGTGAGTGGTTTTACTAAATCTCCTAAAAATAGCTTCCAAAAACATATTACTTGAGTCTGCAAATATCTTCTTAAAAAAACCAGCAAATGAGCTCTACAAAGTGCATGTTCTTTGAAATAAGTCACAAATTATAGGAGTGACATCTGTGAGAATTAACTTTTCTGAAATACTTGGGTTCAAGCATAAACAGACCGCTACAGAGGAAATATCCGAAGACCAAATTAAAATTATTAGATTGAAGGGCTGATGCAAAGGTATCTCAAATATTTCAGCACCATGAGCAACCAGGATCTGGACTAGAAAGGAAACTGCTTCAGGCCATGTTTATTTTATTTATCAGTTCTAAACTATGGTAAATGAGAATGTACTTTGCAGTGCAATGGCACATTGTTTCGATACTCTTGTTCATATGAAAATGCCACTCACCAGGTATAAGAAATAAATCAATGCCATGTCATGGTTCAATAAAATAATCAGAAACATAATACACTGTAGTATACTCTCTCATGCAGTACCTACTCTTCATGTGCCTTAGTGGAAATCAGCGTACACTCAGCATAATTCTACATGACAGTTTGTTTAACAACAAAGCACGCTACTCGAGCCAAGAATGAGATATATGTGTGTGTGTAGTGCGGAGATACGTACATCAGATACAACAATTTTGCTTATTTTGAAAACATTAGTATTTATTTCAAAGATATTCACGTGACCTGCTGGAAAGCAGCTCTGTGGGAAGGACCCGAGCATCCCGATGGACAAGGAACTGTCCAAAAGCCAGCAGCGCCCCGTGGCCCAGGAGGCCAGGGGGATCCTGGGGTGCTTAGGGAGAGCACTGCCAGCAGGCCGAGGTTGGTGATCCTGCCCCTCGGCCCGGGGAGGCACGTCTGGAGTGCTGCGTCCTGCTCTGGGCTCCTGGGCACAGCAGAGACACGGAGCTCCTGGAGTGGCTCCAGGGACAGAACAGAGAGGATGCAGGGATGGGGCATCTCCCTCAGGAGGAAAGGCTGAGGGAACTGGGCCTTCAGCCTCCGGGAGAGAGACGAGCCTGAGGGGGAAGCTGTCCATGTCTGCCAGGCTCTGCAGGGAGCTGTCAGAGGAGGGACCAGGCTCCGTCTGCGCAGGGCTGCCGGGCAGTGAGATGGGAGCAACGGGCAGAAACGGATGCACAGGAAGCTCTGCCTGAATATGAGGAAGAACTTTTCCGTGCGTTGTATATTGGAGCTGGGTTGCCCAGAGAGGGTGTGGAGTCTCCCTCAGTGGAGATATTCCAGCACTGCCTGGTTGTACTTGTGGGCCGCGTGCTCTGGGGTGACCCTGCTTGAGCAGCCAGGCTGGAACAGATAACGCACTGTGATCCCTTTCAATCTTGTCCATCCTGTGATTGTTTCCAGTTACATTATTTCCAATGACGTGAAGTTGAAAATATGCCTAATTAAACCAGGTAGGAAATAAAAGCAAAGCACCACAAGTACTTCATTACTGTATTGTTTCACTAATACAAATTCCAGCAGGCTAAAGGAACTTTTCAAATATCTTCCTCTCCATTCCAGTGGGAAAAAAAAAAATCACTCCTGAGATCTTAAACTTTAAGTGTTCTCACACAAGTGGCTATGTACAGGAGTAATTTCTGTTTAAAGACACTTTTTAAGTATGATTTGACTTTAAAAAAAAAGTATATGCTTTCAATGAGCAGCACCAAGCGGTCATTTCTAATGTACGCTGAAAAAACAAGTCAAATTATAGGGAAAAGGTTCTCTCTGAACAGCTCTGTAAAACTTTATGCACACGACTGTTATATCATTGCTGTTTTCTTCTTTTTTTCAAAAAAAATCTCCCAGTAAAATTACCAGGTGTGTTCTACACTATGAATAATAGTGCATAGCAAAAAGAAAATAAATCTCTTACAGTGTACATAATCTGTCATTAATAACAAACAAAACTACTGCTGCTGGATAGCCCTGGAATAATATTTCCTGTTGCTGTATAAAGAGAAAACTTGAAATAAAAATATATACTGGACAGAAAACAAGCTTGTACTTAAAATTACTGTCACTCTTGTGCACTGCAGCTGGCATGTCAGCATTTCAGGAACTGACATTTTATTATCAGACCAGAAATCTGATAATTCCACAGCCACCAAATGGGCTTGAAGAAAGTAATGGGCAGCAGCACCAAACCTGTACAGAGAGAAATCTGCTGCACAGGAGTGCACAGCCTGACAGGCTTGTGCTTCTGAACGGTAATCCAGAGTCTGCAGTCATCTATTTAACCACCGAAGAGTCAGCAACAGGGAAAGACTCCTCAGACTGCCCTGCCTGTAGTGTACTGCCACAGACTATTACATCCATCTGAAATAAACCTTTTAAATTGTGGTCTGTATGGCACATTAGCCAGCACAGTAATTCTCAAGCTCTAGGGGGCTGGCAGAACATCAAAAAGCTATAGGGCAAGATAAAGACAGTGCATTTTTAGAGTGGAGTGTCAGATACAAGTAATACTGGGATATTGCTATTGCCATGAAAAAGCTCTGCTTTCTCAGGATCCACAACCCCATTTACTCAATTGACCAGTACCAGGGTATTTAAATACACATTTAAGACATTAAGAAGTTGAATGAAGATACTTAAGAAAGAATTGATTTTTGTTTTTTCCAAAAGACACACAAAGGAATAAGATACTTCTATATCAGTTAAATACTCAAAGGAATTCAGCCTAGGTAATTCACCTATTTGCTATTGTATTTTGTTATTGTTGAATAAATCAACAAATCCAGCATCACAATAGCAGTGACTTAGTTCTGCCTGTGTTGTGCCACTGAGGAGGTACTTCAGTGAAATGGGAATGTTTCTCAGAGCTGTGTGCCGAGTTTGGTGAACCAAATGAGATTACAAGCTTTGCCATTTGCAAACTTGTAAGAAATCTGAGTCCAACTAAAAATGTTGTGACAGACCAGGAGCAAGACAAATAAACAAGGTATCCCCTGGGAACAATAAACAGTCAAAATATTGAGGGAAAATTATACTGTTCATTCATGAAAAAGCAAAACCTCACAGGGAAATAACAAAACACAACAGCCCCCCAAATAATTTTAACACAAAGGTAAATAGAGGTAGTTTCTCCAAGCTGAAACATCTTAATCTGTCCTCTAATATACAAAAGTCATATATTGAACCTTGGTGCTTCAGTAACATGTATGTGCCAAATAAGTCTGTAGCAAGCATTGCTTTACATTGATAACTACAATTTGGTGCTGTCAGTATGTTTGAGCAGAGGGCAGGAACAGTTGATAATGTGACCTAAAACAATACTAAATACATCAGTTATATTAGAAAAGTGTTACAATAAAATTCGTGTTTAACATTTGCTTATTATAGAAAATACTTCCCTAAAAAAACTCCAACCCTACCCCACTAGCACCAATAACAACAAAAAATCAGGCCATACACCAGGGCACAGAGATCCAATGAAGCATAAATTTAACATATGAGCACCTTGATCATGTCCTGAGTAAGATCATGCAGGGCAGGTTCAGAGAGGTTGCCTTCCCTGCTGTCCTAACTCCTGGGTGTTTGAGTCTCCAAGAAAAAAATGTAAATATGCTTAGTGATGTAAGGAAAGCTGAATGTGATGTCAGCTGGTTTCTAACAGCACTGCCATCACATCAGGAAATCTCTCTAACTCCCTGCAGTATTGAAGAGAGTTTTTGGTGGGTTTTTTTGTGGTTGTTTTTTTGGGTTTCTTTTTGTTTTGGTTTTTTTTTTTGTTTTGTTTTGTTTTGTTTTTTTTCTGAAGAGAGGCTCTACCTCTATTACTGTTAACTTGTGGGTAACAATCTTCATGAGAATATCCATATTGAGGAGGAAGAAATCCTGAAGCCAAGATGTTAGTAGAAGAAACAGGTTGAAAAGTCTCCAGGGTGAGAAAATAAGTCCACAGGACAGCTACCCAACATACAATTTTTGTTTCCACTTGACCAGCCTCAGAGATTTGCGATTTGGAATAATCAGAGTCTTTGGAGGAACTCGTTTCTTTAATACACTGAAAATCTATCCTGTTGTTTCACTTGTTTTAAATAGGCAGAGGCAAATAGTGCATCATCAAGTGTCCTAATTGATCCAAATGCAGTGCAAACTAAATTAAGGGGGTTGGAAATGCTGGAAAAATTAAACAGAGCATTAATAAAGCTGAAAATAAGATCTGAACAACCTAAGGCTATTTCTGATATTTCTTTACTTCCCTTTAAATAGATGTCTTCCTGTAGACTGTTATCAGCTCAGCAGGAGCCTTTCCAGAGAGGCATTTTTCTCATTCTGTGCATTTTAAGTTAGATTTCTATGAAATTCATCCTGTCTGTAAAAGCTGCTGCCTATTCCTATTAAAACCATAACTGCAGTTAAGTAATGATAAAATGAGAGCATGTGAGCTGCAAATTCAATCCAAGCCTTTATCTGAAATACAAAATCTGCTAGCTTATCTTGCAGATAGGGAGTTAGGGCACACAAAAGCAAGAACACATCTAAACAAACAGAAAGAAATCAATCCTCATTAGAAGGATTCTCCTCTACATAAATTGATTTTGGAGTCCTTGGCTGGCAGCAAGGCACTGATTCCACCTTCCTTCTCTGTTGCTGAAAGGGTCCATCGTCACTGGAAGGTGTGGAAATGGATGGGGTTGAAGAGAGCACTGCTGTGTAAGCACACAGTAAATGAGATGAGAGAGGATGAAGCAGCCCAGATCCAAAGGACAAGTGGCCAAGGGGCCTCTGAATAACATCTCTTGATCTATTTCTGAAGAGCGCCAGAGTGAAGGAACGCCAGCTGGGCTTCAAGAGGAGGGACAATCACCAGCAGGAAACTTGGAGCTTTGCTCAAATGCCATATGAGAGAAGGGACAGATGCATTTTATCTTTCTCTTCCAAAAGTTCCAGAAAAAAAAAAAAAAAAAACCACAAAAGAAAGTAAAAAGGAGCAGAGAAAGAAGAAAGTAAATGGCACAAAACACTTGGGATGTGTGAAAGTGTGGAAGAAGTGAGAAAGTGAAAAAACACACAGAAAAATGACAGCACTCCTAGATGTAAATGTCATTAAAAACCAGTCTCCCGAAAAAGGGAATACTGTTGGCTGCACAGGAATTTTGGCCACATCTTTTAATGTTTAAATTTTAAAAATCAAAAGAGAAGTGCCTGCTGACTTAAAAAGACAGAAGAATCCCATAAAGGGAAGTACTAGCTTTCAACACCTAAAACTGTACAGAAATTAAAAGAAAAAACTGTTATCATTGGAAAAGGCACCAAAGTCACTGTGTCATTACACATATGGTGCACAGAAGAGTCTGAAAACAGATTCTGATGACTAAAAGGTAACCTTAACAAATACAAACCCATGGTCCTGATTCCATTTAAAAATTATAATTCTTAACCATACCGATTGTGAAAGGACTTACGTAAAATTAAGAGTAAAGATACTGTCCTGCTACTTCTAACACAAATTGATCATTCACTGCAACCATTACAGCTCTTCAAGATATTTTGTAGCAAAATTGTCACATGTACATGAACCATCAGTGCAAAGGCACTTCAAGTAATTGAAAAAGAACGTTCTGCAGGTCTGGTGAAAGTAAAGTGTATCAGCTCCAAGGACTAAAACCTCAATGACTGCTCTCCCAAATAAGCATCTGAGCTGGCAGATCAGTCTAAGGCATAATGCTTTTAACTCCAGAAGGCTATTACATGCTGTTGTCTTCCCCGTTTATGCCACTGGCACATCCCCAGCACAGTTCCAGTACTGTTTAGTTACAGCTTGGCCTTTTGCACATTTAATGGCCACAGATGTAAGGGGTGGCAATTTGACTGGTACAGCTCTGCAATAAAGCTAACATCATACATTTCCAATATTCATCACAGCTTTCCCCCAGAGTCTGCTGCAGCTTTGACAAGTACATGTATCCTCAACAGGCATTTAATGTCTAATGTAAGTCAGAGTTGAGACACAAACACCAAAATGTTCAAGCTGAAAGGAGAAAGTCTAAATATTATCTACAGTAATCTACAATCCAGCTCATTCTCTCCTAGAAGAATTGAGAGGGGAGAAAAAAATCTTGAGCCATTAGAAAAGAATTATTACAAGAAAACAAGGCTTGTACAGAATTCCGCTTGTTAAGGACTTCTGAGGTCAGACCTAGACTAGCCCTGCCTGCCCCAGCACATGCCACACACCTGGCAGTAACCAGGGGCCACCTTGCACATAGAGTCACATGAAGAAGGGGGCACAGAACATACCTTTGACTGCTCAGAGATTGTCTTAGCATGGAAAGACATACACCTCAGAAGAACTAAACTGAGGAATAAACAGCAGCAAATTCTTAGACCCGAACACACTGAAGCAAACAAAAACTCCCAACTCTCACAGCAAGATGAACTTGAGTGAAACTGAACAAAATGCTCAGTGAGACTAAAGCAAAGTGGTATGGATGTGGGCTGGTATGCTGCTATAAACTTTTAAAAGTAGGAAAGCAGTCACAAACCACAGTTCAGCTAGTTCTAACCAGTCTGCTCACAACCTCTTTTACTACTTCCACTCTGACCTTACTTCAGCAGTTAAGGCTTTCTAATAGGGGCTCTCCTCATTTAAAGAAAATTTTTCTTTCTTCCAGGACACAGCTGCTGCCCAAACAAGTCAATCATGCTGTCAGCAGAAGGATGAACTAAAAGCCTGGCAACAGCGGTGATCCCAGTCCTGGAAGAGATAGGAGCTGAAGAGAGGCTGAAAGGGCATCTCCAAGACATTCATTAACTAAAGAAGTTCCAGCAACTTTCGCACACATCATCTTATCAGTGTTTCCATTGAGGTTACCAGCTGCTCTGAAAATAAGAGGAGTCACTGGGAAGTTGCCAGAGCACTGATGAAATGCTTCAGTTCCTCTCCATGACCAGAATACCCAGGACAAGCATCATCTCCCCCGCAGAAGTATTGACCAAGACGATCAATAAGGTTATTTAAAAGGGGCTTCAAAAATTGATTTTTTCCAAGGGTCCTTCTATTTCGCTTCTCTGATGTCTCTCAGGGAGCTACATTTTCTTTACCAAAGTGGTAGAGAAATTACACAGAAGGACTAGTCAGTCAAATGGATATAAATATAAAGTCAAACGGATTCCATCTTACTGTCATGGAATATAGGTGGAATAAAGGAGTGTATAATTACTGAGTCTCTATTATTTTTTGAAAGATGCCCTTACTGAACAGGTGTCTGAAGAACTTTCACATTTTGCATTCATGGTTTGTCTCACCTTGGCTAGGCTAGACTCTTTTGAGAAGATGACACCTGGAAACACAAGAAGCTATCAGTGTGTAGGTAACACTCAGGAATTGCTGTTTCCCACACAACTTCCAATGAGCCCATTTTCCAGACACGAGAGGAAGATTCCAAAGGTTAATATTACAAACCATGGAACTTGTAAATGCTGCAACAACAAAAACACAATTAACCTGTAGAAACTATTCCTATCATAAAATACTCCTAGTAATACTGCAGAAAGGGTGCTTGTCATCTTCTCAAGTCCAGACCTGAGACTTAACTTAGGCTTTTCCTCATGTTCCAAGCAGAAAATGCAGGGAGGTTCCCAACTTGTGACTGCTTTGCAGGGTTGGGCCACAGTGGGGTTGCAGTTGGGGTCAGAGAGGAAGAATTTTGATGCTATTTGGCCAATTCCCTGTCACTCCTGTCTCATCCCTGCTTTTTCTGCTGCTTGCCAGCCCATCTGCTTGAGAGCACTACACACCCAAGTGCTCGTATTCCTTCTGCCCAGGTCCATGTTGGAGCTGCCATGACATTGTGTGAAGCAGAAAGGAAAATCTTCCTCCAAGATGGATACTGTGTTTGCATGCTTTGAGCTCGGGAAGAGAAACTGTATTTAGAAGGGTGACTGGAATTTTACTAAGAGATATGGCTTATCCAGTCTCTTAAATAGCAAAAATGCTTTTTTCTGAACATTGACTACGTTTTTCCCCCAAAAGATGATGGAAACCTGTTTGTTAACCCAACTGCAGGTGCAGAAAACACCACTGGCTTTTAGAATTTCTGTACAGCAATCCTGAAATCTCTTTTCTTGTCACTCTGCTGCAGCAACATTCCATTTAGCAGATATTCACTTTACAGTCTCCTTTGAAGAGACATTCATTTACATCTATTTTACATGAACTAAATTTGGCATTGATTGCAGCAGACCAGATGCTTAAATGATACAAGAGCTGACTGCAGTGCTCATCTTTATTTACTGCTCTGGCTTGAGCTGTATAGATTTCTAAACATTTGTATATGTGCTGGTGAGATTGGAACTATTTTCACATTAATTTAATTTTTCGTCATTCAGGTCAGGCCACTGACTTTGGTTTTAGATTGTCTTTTTATAGTTCAAAATAAACTTCATGGAGAAGCATAAATTTAATCCATACATTAAGTTGGCATTTCAGGTACAAACAGGAAGGGTGTAGGGGGTTTGGTGAGTTTTTAAGCTTTTCTCAGACAGGCCACTTGTCCTCATGTCTCTCTTTCAAGGCTGGTTCATATGATGCTATGTATAAAAGCTGGACTTTATCAGTAGATAAGTGAGGCTTTTCTCATTGAGAGCTTTCTTTCAATGAAAGAGTACAATAAGCATTTTCTTCAAATTTTTTTTCCCTTGCTTTTTCATTTATCCGCTTGGATACTGAGATCCATGTGCTGATCCTGTAGCACAGACACACAAACAGTAAGAGCACAAAACCAGCATCTCAAACCACAACTACCATCACATGTGAGTTAACACGTAGAGCACACCTTGAGGGGAGAGCCAGAGTCCTGTTATATATGTCCTTGTGTCGCCCTAATTTTTTAAGTTTTTCTAAGCCTTCTGATGTTTACATTCTTGTAGCAAACTTTCTCACACACTTTCTGTAAACAACTTATTGTTTTGCATTCTTTTATGAAAGAAGAGAAATTTGATGGACTGTTGGTTTGTCCAGTGTCATTGGAGAGGTGGCACTTTCACCCTCCAAACCTTTACAAATCTATAAATGTCAGAGTCAGAAAATAAGCTTCCCTTTTTTACCTTAAGAACAGCAGCGTGTTCGCGTCGTGTTTCCATGTCCTATCGTGACATCCTTGTGCTCCCTCACCCACAAATTTATTTGTGCCATGAAACCAAACCTCTGCATCTCTGAACTTCTAGCTTCTGCCTGAAATAAGATATTAATGTTCTTATCTCTTCATTTACTGCTTACCCTAAATAGTTTCACTCTCATTTTTGACTCAGTGCATTAACTGCTAGGTTGGATTTCTTATTCAATAATCCAAATATTAAATGCACATAGAGATTTTCTGGTTTTGATCCTTTTCATTGAAATGCTAACTGTGTCTTTATTATGCCTTTAAACACGCAGAAATAGAACAGCTTACCTAAAAAGCACTTCCTTTTGTACCTCCTCCTTAGTAAAAGACCTTGACCCAGTAAATACATCATAACTTATCAGCGTCAGAAAATTCTTCCTTGTGTTTTGGAATCATGGTCATGGTCTGACAGATTCTTGGCACTGTCTTGGTCTGGCCAATTAATCACTTCAACCCCTGATTTATCATCAAGTAGAAAATATGACATGCCATGGAGCCATGGAGAACTTGTATATGCAAGGGTGGATCAAGTCACGGTGCCCATGGACAGGGACAAATCATTCCCACGCCCAAACCACCCCAACTCCTGCCACCAGGCAAGGACACCGCCAGAAGTACATCACCACAGCTGGTTTTGTTCCTCCATGGTGCCAGAGGATGTGGTGGTGCCTGTGAAAAGCTGCTTGGTGCCAGATGTCCGCAGACACCACCCCTTCCGCAGATGATGCCCCACTCCCCTTCCAGGAGCACACAGGTGTAGTAAAGCATTACAGCCTTACCTATAAACATCTTTCATTAACACCACAGAGACCTCCAATGCTGATCCCCCTCCTTCCATTCATAGACAGAAAACTCACATCGAGTTTTGCTCAGAAGTGCAGGAACAAGTGTGGCAGCGTAGGAAATCACCAAATCCTTGCAGCCCAGCACTTTGCATTCTCCAGGCTCTTCCCCTTTGAGATTTCTGTATTAAATAACTGTATGTGGAATCAGTCATTAAAAATTTTTGGCATTATTACATTTTAAATGCTCAGGAATTCTCTTACTTTCAAGCTCCAATATTCTTTAAAATTTTGTATCATTTGCTCTTGTAGCTACAGTGTCCTTTACCACTTTTCTTCTTCTCCCTTGATGTTTATCTCTCACTGGATTTGTACTAGGTACAAGTAAATCTTCACAAGCTTCATACTGCTAATGCTAAAAAAAGCAATTCTCTTTAATCCATTTTTATCAGATAGATTCTGCATTTCTGCACACACCCTCACAGCCATCACTGAACATGTTCCCCATTTAAAATCATCTTTCTGGAACAAACCTGACAGAAGTACATACAATATCTTCAATGAGATCTTAAATTAATTTTTTTTGGTACAATATTAAAGCTTCTTTGCCTCTAGTAAAAGTACCTCACCTTTCACTGAGCTGGTTCACAGTAGCAGCTCACTCTCACCTAAAGCAATAGACCACCTCACTTTCTGTGCTACTTTAAAATGAGAAGCCCCAGCTGTATAGAAAAATTCCCTGTAATCAGCTTCTAAGACTTCTTAGGCTATTATAGTATTTAAAGTCGATGATTACATTCATCCACAAGACCATATAATTCTTCCTGGAGGAGAACTCAGGGTGGAAGTCCTCCCAAACCCTCCTTAAGTAATCATTAATACATAAATTGTTAAGATTATTGAGGCCTTTTTGGTATTTTGAATGGTGACCTACCATGCTACCCACAGGATTTCACACTGAGTTCTCAGTACTACCCACTAATTGAGTAACAACACCTTGCAACACACCCAGATCTATCCTGACCAATTCAGCACAAAGGCTTCTGCTGAATTCCAAAACTTGAACGAGGCCCACAGTGGTTTTGGCCCAGGAAATAAGCACTATTCATTTTGGTGCACAGGAGCATCAACATTCCCAGGAAGCATTCTGCATTTAGAGACTGCTTCAATAATTTCATAGACCTCATCAGACTTTGCTTCCTTGTCATTCCAAAAACTGCAGTAAAGAACTTTACCCAGTGAGAGCTGTTCACAGGGTAGGGAATGTTGGAAATCAGGATGCCTGTGAAACCTGCTGGGAACCAACCAGGCCACTGCAATATAAGCAGCAGATAGTGAGCAAGTAAGTTTTACCAATGCCAAGTTTCCAAGTTGTTATTCAGGGCAGCCACAAACATATCTCCAAACCAAGACAACACACTTTGTGCTGAAAGCTCCTGCCTCAGTTCAGAAGCAACTCAAGCTTTCCTACCAATGCTCTCTGTTCTTGTTTATTTTAGCAGAAGTTGCAATAATGAGGGAACCTAGTGAGCACAAATTTTCCTTCCTACAGTATCATTTGTCAACAGAGATTGCTTTTTAATATTATTGTCATGCTGCTGATAGATAACAGAAGTCAACAGTTCCTTTTCAATTCCGTACAGAGTTCACCATCAACAAACAGTGCTGCTGTCTGTCAAAGATCTATCTTTCCAATTTGTGTGTATCAACATGCAGTAATATCTATGTCAATTTCAAGGCAAAAATCTCTTCATGGGGAAAGTGAATAAATTTTCTATTATTTGGAATTTATAATCTACAATAAACACAGCTACTAACATGTAAAACCATGATAATGAGTGACTAAGCAAAACGGGTATTGCAAAAACAGAAGAGAAAAAGGATAGTTTATGTTCAAAGTTCCAGATGAGGAGAAGGGTGATGTACTCAACAACGTTTTTGCCTCATTCTTCAAAGGCACCCTCTGTTCCCACATCTTTCAAGTGGATGGACAGCAGGATGGGGACTGTGGGATCAAAGTGCTCCCCACTCTAAGTAAAGGTCAGGCTCATGAGCACCTGGGAAACTTGAATGTACATAAGTCAGCGTGCCCCCAGAGCTCCTGAGAGAATGGGCTGATGTAGCTGCCAAACTACTCTCCATAATAGTTGAAAAGTCATGGAGTCAGTTGAGGTCCCAGGTGACTGGAAAAGGGGAAACACCATACATGTCTTCAAAAAAGGTAGAAAGGAGGATCCTTGGAAGTACCATAATCTGCCTCACCTCTGTGCTGGGAAGGACATGAAACAGATCTTCCTAAAAGCTGTGCTGAGGCCCATGGGGGACAGGGAGGTGATTTGGGACAGCCAGCACATCTTCACCAAGCACCAGACCTGTCTGACCAACCCAGTGGCCTTCTGTGGTGGGATGACTACATCAGTGCACAAGAGAAGGGCTACAGATGCCATTTATCCGGACTTCTGTAAAGCCTTTGACAGAGTACCCCACCACATCCTAAACCGGAGACAGATGGATTTGATGGATGGACTGTCAGATGGGTAAGAAAGTGATTGTACAGTAATATCCAGAAGATTGTGGTCAATGGCTCAGAGTCCCTATGGACATCAATGACAAGTAGTGTCCCTCAGGGACCATGCTGGTGTTATTTAAAATCTTCATTAATAACACAGATTAAGGGATTGAGTGCACTGTCAGCAAGTTTGCAGATGACACCAAGCTGAGGGTGCAGTGACACACTTGAAGGATGGGGTGCTATCCAGAGGGACCTGGATAAGCTCAAGAAGTGGGCCCATGGAAATCTCATGAGGTTTAACAAGACCAAGTGCAGCTGCTGCACCTACCTGGGTCAGGTTAGCCCTTGGTATCAATCCAGGCTGGGGATGAACAAATCCAGGAGAGCCCTGTGAGAAGGATTTGGGGGTGCTGGTGGCTAGCCAGGAGCCAGGAATGTTTAATTGCAGCTCAGAAAGCCACCTGTGTCCTGGGCTGCATCCAAAGCACGGTGGGCAGCGGGAGAGGGAGGGCATTCTGCCCCTCCCCTCTGGTGAGACCCCACGTGCAGGGCTGCATCCAGCTCTGGGGCCCCAGCACAGGAAGGACATGGAGCTGTTGGAGCAAATCCAGAGGAGGCCACCAAGGTAATGCAGCACCTCTCCTGTGAGGAAAAGCTGAGAGAATTGGTGTTGGCCAGTCTGGGAAAGAGAAGGCTTTGGGGTGACCCAAATGTGGCCTGCAAGAAGGATGGAGAGAGACTTCTTACAAGAGCATGGAGTGACAGGACAAGGGGGAATGACTTGGATTTAGATTAGGAAGAAATTTTTTACTGTGAGGAGAGTGAGGCACTGGAACTAGTTGCCCAGAAAAGTTGTGGATGCTCCATCCCTGAAAGTGTTCAAGGCCAGGCTGGATGGAGCTCTGAGAAACCTGGGATAGTGAAAGGTGTTCCTGCCCATGGCAGGGGGTTGGAGGTAGATGATCTTTTAAGGTCCCTTCCAACTCAATCCATTCTATGGTTCTACGAACAGACTGAGCAGTACCTCTTATCAAGAAGGGAAAAACCCAACACAAAACCCCACAATAATATAAAATTGATACATTCCTGCACTAAAAGTCTGGCTAGATCTATCTTTATGTTGATTGCACTAATTAACTCACTAACAACATCTTCAGATAAGGTACTTTTTTATCTTTACCTGATTTTCTAAAATGAAAGAAATAGAGCACAGTCTGTAAACATGTCCAGGACTCAGATGTTATAAATGGGAATAATTTCTCCAGCAATATGATACTATTACAAGAAAGCTTTGAGTTATGGACATTATCAAGGACAAAGTTTTAACCTGGCTGTAGTCCACTGAAATCATTGTAGGATTCAATGATCGAGTTTTAAAAAAATGAAACATCTTTTGTACTACAGTGGGTGGTGCTGTCACAACCATGTGTAAGCTTTTCTACCAATTTTTGTGCATGAAACATAATTATTTTACATAATGCAAGCATAAATTCTCCATATACAACTGCTAGATATACACAACATAAAGACATTCCACACTGGTAAAGATGACAAGAATGGATTTGAAACAAAGCCCAGATCCATGAAGAAACTTCCAACAATTGCCAGCCTCTCATTAAAAAACTTATTCTAGGTCAAATTCTGGTGATCTGCAAGACCTTACTCTTTAGGTGATTGCTGCAATAGGAGGATGTAGAAATCACTGCACCTTATGGACATGTAACTGCCCAAAATTCAGCTGAGTTTCTGACCTTTTTTCCCTACAAATTCCTGAACTGCTATTTGCTGTACTGTGATACTCAAGTGCAATTTAAACCAAGACAACACAGGAAGCAGTAAGTGTCACTATAGGACACGAAAAAACACGACACGAACACGCTGCTGTTCTCAAGGTAAAAAAGGGAAGTTTATTTGCTGACTCTAACATTTATAGATTTCTAAAGGTGACAGTGGATTGGAGGGTGAAAGTGCCACCTCTCCAATGACACTGGACAAACCAACAGTCCATCAAATTTCTCTTCTTTCATAAAAGAACGCAAAACAATAAGTTGTTTACAGAAAGTGTGTGAGAAAGTTTGCTACAAGAATGTAAACATCAGAAGGCTTAGAAAAACTTAAAAAATTAGGGCGACAAGGTCCTAAAGTTACAGCTTATGTTACTATCACTAAAATCTGGGGTTTATAAATATTGGCTCTACTTGTTTTTCAGCAGTCATCTCCAAAACAATACCTGCACTTCCAAACAACCACCTTTTGTTTCCATATGTCTGTCCTGCTCTCCAGAGATCCTGCTGCTGTTCAAGCCAGACCCAGAGACCCTGAAAAGAATAAAACTACTCATTTAATTCCATGCTCCCAGGAGGACCTTATTGTTCTTCTCTGGCCTCTATTCTATTCACACATGTCCCTGTAACAAACAGACTTTTAATCCAACACAAGTTTTATCAGCATATTGCCTCCATGGAGTATATGAAACTATTGTGACATACTTGCACTAAGAATGGCATTTCATGACCCCAGGGAGAGGGACAATAGGAAAATAACAGTGCAGAGATCCAGAGGCAGCAGAGATCTCTAAATCACACCACGGTGTTAGGGCTTATCAGTTTCCCCCAGCTGTACATGGCTGTCTCCCACGTGTTTCCCACAACTGCAGAAAGCCCCTTGCAAACCTACAGGCACATCAGCCACTCCTCCTCACCTCCTCAGAGCTCCTGTTTGCTCTCCTCCTCTACACTGCAGTTTCCTACCCAGCTCCACCAGCTATATTAATGCAGCTAAAATGCTTACATCGCACCTCATACTCTGTTTCTGGATATTTTTTTCTGAATAAAAGATGTATTTCACCTTCATGCAACTGAAAATCCTGACCTATCCTAAATGTAGACCTTCTACCACTTGAAGGCAGAAAAAGAAAAAAGAACAAGCTGAACTTGGTTTATATGAGGAGTTACTGAATTTGTGCCATTTTCATCCAGACTCCAAGGAGGAATAAACACAATCTCTCACAACATAAAACAAAAGCATCACCTGAGAGGGAAGATCTTCCAAGATACAAAACAAACCCCAGGGAGATCTATCCCAGTGGTCTGAGCACCACAGATAAGTGAGTAGAGCTGTCAAGACAGAGAGAACTGCTGAAATGGTCTGCATTTATCACCACCATCAGCCATGCTGGAGTGGTAAACTCCTTTCAGGAGAGATTAAAATGTAAGAATGAATGCTGAGACTGATCACTTAAGCCCATACTGCAGTGTGTGTTATCTTTATTACCGTATTTTCTTATCAAGAGTAATTAAAGTAACCTTAATAGCACTTTCATCAGTCTAAGTGTGCGTTTCCCCATATTATTTCTTCATTTTCACTTTTAATTTGTGCACTTTATATCATCTGCTTTATCTCATATAGCATTTTACTCTGTAGCACTGCTAAACTTGTTATCATGCTGTAAAACTCTATCAGAGGAATAATTTCATCCATGTATATAGGTCCCTGGAGCTCACCTGTGCTGAATAGCAGCTGGAATTTCCCCTGAACACTCAGGAATAACATCTGCATGATTCCAAATGTTCTCCATAGTGGATCTTCAATGTTCATGTTTGACATCAAAGATGGGACAACCAACAGCATGGTGTCACCCCATGACAGCTCAGAATTAGGATAAATTGCTATTGGGTCACACAGATATTGGCTGGAGTCCTGCCAAGAAGCCTAGCTTTGTACACTGTTAAAATTCATTTCAGTTCTTATAGGTCAGGTATTTAAGCTCACCTTTCTTCCAGCTTCCTCAGCTTCTACTACTGGTTTGTTTGGCTTTGCTTTTTTTTTTTTTTTAATACGGTAATATGTAGATGTAGACAATGTAGTTATTTCTTGCTCTTCCCAGACTGTAAAACTTAAAAGCTTTCTACTTACATTCATGCATTTTAATTAAAAGAAAAAGTGTAAAATATTAGACTTCCAGACATAATTAAACCTAATACGCTGTTCCAGATCAGAAACCCTAATTAAGTTCCAGTATTTCCTATTGCTAATAATCACCCAGTCAGCAAATAACACCAACAAATTCCTCTCCCCTCTTGCCTTTCTGCCCACAAGGCATTGCTGCCCCAATACTTCATTGGAAATTAAACATTTTCTCACTGTACAAGCTGGCCACACTTTACTCCTATTTAAAGGTCACAATTAGAGATGCTTCTAATGTTGAAAAATAAATAATCAGCATAAGAGAAAAATGTAGTTCTTGAACGTGTAAAATTGACATTCCGTGACCAATTTTATAGCAAAGAACTCAGGAATATAAGTTTCCAAGCAGAATATTCACGTTTCTTGTTTGGAAAGAGGGTGAAGAACCAACGATGAAAATGCATGAGACAGACAAAGGTTCACTTATATTGGAAGACAAAGACACTAACACTAAACAGATTGCAAAAATAAAGTAATCCATATACTCCCAGTATTCCTTGGCCCAGTAAAAAACTTAGAAAAAATAACAGGGGAAATAATTGACCATATTTCATAAGTCTGCAGCTGATCATTGAAGATTCACCTCCTGGAGCTTGCAGCCTGCCACTTGCCAAGGGGACAGCGCTTTCCCTTCTTACAGTCAGTTTTACACTATGCATACACCAAGTTGAGGACTTCTGCCTTTAGGACTGTCAGTATAGATTTTGCTCACACTAGATCAACCAGCAAAGAAAAAAACCCATTTTAAAACAACTGTCTGTTTAGTCTGTGGTTGTATGCTGAATTCAAAATCGGAAGCATTTTTTCCTGATAAATTCTAATCTAAGAGACACTAAAGGGACATTTCTTCCTAACAGTTTAGTATTTCACTATTCATTTAATTTCACAGCATGTATTTTTCAAAAATCAATAAACCAAATACATTGAGGTATCCCAAGCAGCTGGAAAGCATGCCTAACCCCTAGCATCAGATGACAGCAAAAGAAATGCTGTCCTGGTGGCAAAGTTACATTTCATGTTGCCAGCTGGGAGACTTGGGAGAAAAAGTGACCTTAATATGCTTCTTTTAAAAAAAATGCACTAAAACAGTTAATATACTTCATATTCTGTGGCAGAGCAAACCCAAAGCTCCTGCTTTATGACTCAGTTAACTGGCTGTTCTGTCAACCAATATAAAGGACACCGTCAGTCACCACAGGTCCTGCCCTTTCAGCAGCAGCTCCTGAGCAATGGTGGCAGCAATTTGGAAGTCAGAAAGAAATGAAAGAAAAAAGAAAAAAAAAATGGTGACAGACGATCCAAAATAACTCCAAGGCTAGAGTCTGTCCACTGGCTCCATCATTAAAATCAGGAAGGAAAAGAAGGGAAGGGAAACAGAAAACTGCGTTGTGGTGTGTCCTTGAGTCACTCTTCTGCTTCTCACCAGCCCTCGCGCCAAGGCGATGGCTGCAGGCAGTAACAGGCATTAGCAACACCCTCGTTCCCATGCCCTTGTTAACTGGTGCTCCAAGACACTGACAATGATTTGTACAAAATACAGCCCCGCTGCCTCTGCGTACGGAATCGCGCTCGGCGTGCGGAGGCGCTGAGCTGCCCAGCGAGGCTCCTGCAGGGGAGAGCACAGAGCTCTGAGCCGACTGATCCCATCGACTCCGCGAGCGCAGGGCACATTCCTGACTCTTCCTGAACTTGCTCCACTCTCCCTGCCCTGTATATTTATCAAGTCAATATTGATCACGTTATACAAAAGCATACAGGGAGCAAGCAGCTCAGCAGTGTGCCGTGCCAGTGCAAAATTCACACCACCCGCATGGGAAAGGAGTAAGACGGAAAAGAGGGATGAACACAAAGGCAGCCCATCCATGTGGCTGCATTCACAAGCCAGGTAGGCTCACTACCACTGATCCTTGTGAAGGCTGACCTAGAACAGAGGCTAGACAGAGTTAAAGAATTAAAGTAGGGATTTGTCAGAAGGCCTCAGTGGATACACCTTAGGCAGCACAAGAGCCCGGCCAGGGCTACACCCAAGAGGAACCAAAATGGTCACAAAATGGATGACCGGTCATGGGGGTCTCTCACTTTTATAAGTTCTGGTCCATTTGCATATTGGAGTTAATTGTCCCGTTATAGCTTCAGGTTATAAGTCCCATCCTTCTTGTTTTCTCTCTTCAGCCCATATTGTTTATGCTCTTACACCTGAAATTTGGGTTGGTTGTCCGTGGTCACAAGCTAGGAAAGGAATTGTTTTGTCCAGCTACTCTGTGAAGAGAGCTTACTATCTCTTAATATGAAGCTCAGAACTACACACTAAAGCAGTAGAGACTCTGAAAAATATAAAAGCTAAAACCTAAGGCATCATCATCCTCACTGCAACCACGTATGGCTGGACTCAGTGGTCTTAAGGGTGTTTTCCAACCTAAATGATCCTATGATTCTACAAAAATCACCATAAAAGCTGGTGTCAGTTTTGGAAAATTTGCCAAACACAGAAATTCCACAGAGTATGTTTCAATGTATCATATCTATACAAGCATAGGAAATGTCTCAGTAAAAAATTAAAAGAAAACATTAATAAATGCTTCTTTTAGCATTGTTTAAATGCAAAACTGTGTAATGAGATTAAGAAATATGATCCACATTTGCTGAGCATCAGATTTGAACCTTCCAAATGTCTGCATTGACTTTTGGCTTGGAAAAAAAAATCCCATTAAGGTTTGTGTTGGTTGAAACTTACAAGATCTATTTGTCTTCACGTCACTTTATACCCAGTACTCACTTCCCTGCATCCTTGAAATAAGGCAATAAAAAGAAAAGAGATTTCATGCCAGCTACGCAACATCATGAGTGAAATGCAAATAACCCTGCTAGCAGATGATATTTTTATTTGATCTATCACCAATATAATTATCATACATTCATGACAAAGTCTCACCTGACTTACTGGAAGAGAGTTCACATTATTATGGTTTAATGAGAAATACCTAACATGACTGAATAAAGTTGATGATTTAACAGGGGACTTTCATGAAAAGATGGGTAGGCTGGTTCAACAATAATTCTGGCAATTACATTGGCATCTTAATTGCATAAAAATAATAGTGGAAACATGATAGAAAGTGTTATATTGACTGCAGGTTACCAAATGCAAATAAATGAATCTTCAAGATCTCACCCTTTGCTTTAAGCAGCAAAGAGCAAACAGCGAGATATGACACTGAAGGCAGTGAAGCCTTTTTTTCCTTTTTACATCATATCAAGGCCCTGAGGCTGCCCAGTCCCTGGAAGTGTTCAAGGCCAGGTTGGACAGGGCCTGGAGCAACCTGACCTAGTGGAAGGTGTCCCTGCCCATGGCAAGCGGGTGGAATGAGATGATTCTTAGGGACACTCCTAACCCAAACCATTCTATGGTTGTGTCTTTGGTGAGTGAAAGTAGAATTCAAGTATCATTCCATGAAAGTTTCCACTTTCTTCCTTTCTAATAAGACCTCATACTCTTCTGCCATTTCCACATTGACAACCATTTATGGTACACACACTAAAAAGGCCTTGTTAAGGCCTTTGAATATATGTACAACAGTTCCCATGAAGAAACGTGACTGTCCACAAAAATGTGAATAATTGCCTGCACAGGCACCAACCTCAGCATCCTCCATCCACTCCATGTTTATTAACTAGCATATTTCCAGCTGTAGGATCAAAATAACTTTCCTTAAATTTTCATCCTCCTACAGTCTGTGGATGAGAGAAGTGCTTACGTGACACAGCTAAGTACAGACAAATGTTGCTTTTGCTGTATGTTGAAGCTGCTAATATGAAGCCCATGGATGCAACCTATGACACTCCAGAGCAATCCGTCCTGCAGAGCATTTCAGCACGGCACTGTGCTCCAAATAAACAGTGGGAAGTGTCAAAAGAGTACATACATTCTTTAGCGGCACGAACAAATTTTTGATGAAGATGCTTTTACTCAGGATACCTGCAAAATTTCATGAGAAGTAACAGGGTATGTTCTTGTAGCAGTTTGACGTATCATCTGTCAAATGTAATTCTTGAGGCAAGAGCAGACTGTCCTCATGTATTACCTCATCAATGTGTTCCTAGCGTGCCTGTCTAGAAGGGATGGAGCCTGATTGGACCTGTCTGGTATGACCTAGGAGACAATTTACAAGATTTATCAGGGTCCTGGTGTCAGAAAGACACTAAGGTTTAAATAACAATCAAATAACTATATCCAGATGAAATACCACATTTGCTAATGTTTAGTCACATTCTGCAGTGCAGTTTATTTGAACTGAAGGCCAGCATATTTCTCACCAACTGCTAGAACACAGCACTATATTTGAAGCACATACAAAAAATGCAGTTCAGGCCTTAGGAACACATCATAGAAGTACCTGAAATCGTATTTCAGGATATGTATCATATTTCTGTTTAATGTGCAATCTTCAGTCTCAAGTACAAGGCACAAAGAAATAGTGCTTACAAATTTCTAACATCTACCTTTATCAGTGACAGGTAATTACCCTGGATCTTATGCAACAAATTTCATGCATTAGGTGTAACTTACTCTGTCACAAGGTGTAATTCTCCCCAGCAGACAAACCAACCACTGACAAAAGTAATGCACAAAGGAAAACAATGGAGGGAAAATTAAAAAGAAAAAACCATCTGCATGCCTCAAGGGCCATGTGGACAGAATTTAGGTAACTACATCTGAAAATGCTATTGCATCATTTTAATAATGGTTTAGGAATGGTATTGTCCAACGAGTGTTTGCACTGAAATACTTGAAATCATGTGCTGCTCACTCGCTCTCTCCTTCCTCTGTGGCAGCATGGAGAAGAGGCACGAAAGGCAAAGATCATGGACTGATACAAGACCAATTTAATGGAAATGGCAATAAGGTAAGAAAATGAACAGTAGCAGCAACAATATTAACAGGAGAGTGTACAACAGACAAACAATTCATATCCGAGTGCTCACCCCCATGGAAAACCCAACTGCAATGTCCCACTATGCAACCCAGAAGGGATCCCTTCCCCCATTCCCAGAAAATGATGTGAGCTAGCATGAAATAACCTTCATGTCCTAGCCAAGCCCCCTCCTGGCAACTGTAAAAATTAACCCTGTTCTGGCTAGAATCAGGATATTAACCACCTCCTACTCTGTACCATCTATGCCACACCCGTACCCTACACCTTCTAATTATATATATATATACACACACACACAAAAGAATGGGTATCATTTGTATAATCCATAGCCACCCCTCCAAGATGTCTGTTGAGTTCATTTAGTCCATGACTGTGGGTTCTCCCCACCCTAGATGTCCCCAGGACAGGAGGGCTGCTGTGCTGCTGGCTGGCTGCTGCCCCTGGAGCTCAGACTGGTGTACGTGGAGCAGTCCATACACCCTGCCCATGGCAGCTAGATCACACAGTGACAGCGTCATGCAGCAGCCGATGTTATACATACAGTTCAACAGTACAGACTGTTCTTACCCAAAAATCAAATCTTCAGGGCTAGTCTTACAGCGAGTGGCTGTAAGATGGTAAGTATATTGCCTGTTCTCTACTCCACCTGCGTGCAGATGCTTATTTGATTCTTTTACTTTCACCTGATGAACACTTAATGCAAGGGGCACAAATACTGAGTGAATGAAACCTTAATATCTGAGCTATTTCTGAATTTCAGGGCTTTTAGAGCAGTAGAAGTATAAATAAATAATGGAGCACTAAAAATCACTTGGCAATAACCATTAGCAATTACTTACAGATTCCCATTCATTTTTATTTTGGCTTCAACTACTTCTCTGTGATGTCACTGAGAATTAGTTTTTAAATCTTCTTCTAAGCCCACTCCATTTGCCAAGGATTCAAAGACAAGCAATAGGTGGATGTGGCTACTCAGTTCTCTCTTCAGAAATTAAGAATTCAACCTGCCCTTGATACCCACAGTGGAAGATGAATGCTTGTTGTCTGTGTTTATTCTACATATGATATAAACACAGCAAAGAATATTCAGCATGAAACAGAAAAAAACAGTGCCTAATTACATAAGTAGTCTCATTGGAGTCAATCACTTACTTTTAGTTAGACACATACCTTGCTCAGTCAGGTGTAAAATTACCACATTAACAATTGTCTCACTTGCTCCTCTCCCAAGGCTAGGGGAACACTGTGCTGTGCACGCAGGAATGATTTGATTGCCTCCATCTTTTATTGAGAAATAATGTATGTCATGGCAATATCAGATGACTGTTGTTTCCTTTGTTCTCTTCAGAGGGAGGAATAATAGGTGGCAGGAAAAAGTACAGCCATGTGTCTCGGTAATAAAAGTGGCATATTAATGAGCGTTGGCAAACTGTTGCAATTAACGCAGGGGAATGGATACTGCCTACTTAAACTCTGCAAGTGTTCCAGCAGCCCCACACCCAGCTGCCATTTTTTTTCCATCCCAGGGCTTTCCACTAGTAGCAGCTCCTTAACAAAGCCATCAGACACTGTGAAATCATATGCTCGAGGGAATGGGTGGAGACTTTTTCATAGTATGAGTGAGTGTTGGGAACAGTTATTCAGTCTGTTTATCACTGGCAGCAAAGGCATCCCATAATCTATACCCTGAAGGCTGCAATATAAAAGACTTACAGAGGAAGATGGGTAAGATGAACGTGCACAAAGGTATGGATGTGTACTGCTTTCACATTTTTGAAAGACAAAGGGTAAGTTTCTCAATTTAACAAAATTTTAAAATTTCAAACCCTGCTTGATGTGCCTGTGTATAATAAAGTCATATAAATAAATATTTTTAAAGTTCAGCTTCAAAAATCCAGATTGACTATTCTCCTCCTTATTCTCACAACCAGAAAAAAGAAAAGGGGGGTGGAGGGAGACAGAAAACTGCAAGCACCAACAAGGCAACACACTAAGTTGTCTGAGTATTTATTGACAGAATAACAACACAGGTCACACAGCTCTGGCCCTTCAGGAATACTTATATAAAAACTCTTAGGTTTTATGACATAGAAATTGCTCATTTTTACTTTTGGATGACTGAATTTTAAATTATGTTGAAAAGCAGGACATCTTCAATTCCCACTTCTGCTTGGTTTACTTTAACATCTAATTCCCTCTGCACATCATGTGTTCCAAGCTATTTTAATTCACATTATTCTTGTAATTTGTGTACTAAGTTCACCTAATAATTCATTTTGATGATACAATCTCAAAGCATCATTTGTTGGTTTTTTTAGTAGGTTCCAGAATAAATTGTTTTTCATTGCAGCATTTCTTTCAGGTACCATTCTGAGTACAGAGTTTAAACTTGCCGTTAGTTTTGTACTTAGCATATGCTCACTTAGCATAGCCACATTCATTATTTTTATTGTTGAACACTTTAGATAAGAGCTCCATACACACACAGGGGTGCCTCAACTTTCCAGCATGTTGCAGAGGCTAAAACACCAGCACCACTGTGAAACAGCTGAACTGGAGAATCTTACCAGATAAAAAGATGCAAATTGTCCCATCAAACATCCTGCACAGCTTCCAGATTTGCCATTCCCAGTGTTCAAAAAATAAATGCAATCTCCAAAACTAGCAACCCAACCAATGTAACTCACACAAAGTGAGCCATACCTACATACAGGGCAATCCAAGCTTTATTACTATAAAATACCATTTTCAGTAATGTGGGCAAATAAACAGTTTGTAGCAAGTTTCTTCTCTGATATCTACCAGAAGCTGCACTGTAGAAAAAAAAAAAGTCTATATATTCCTCAATATAAGTAACAGGTAGTTGGGTTTTTTTGGGATTTTTGTTTGGTTTGGGTTTTTTTCTGCCCCATCTTGGCACAAGAAATTTGAAGGATATGCCTTTTCCTATATCTGTGAAAAAACTCAGTTTGTAAATGTTTAATCACACACTACTAATCTTACAGCATTCATCATATTTCAAAACGGTGCTTGAGCCAGGAATGGACAAATAAAGAGAAGAAAGATCCAGCTGGGGAACAGAGGGAATGGGAAGACAACAAGGTCTGCAGGAGCAGCAGAAAGGAAAGTCAACTGCAATACACTCACCTGGGAAGCTGGGGCTGAGCCCCTTCTCCCCACATCCTCCTCCAATGTCAAAACCTCACAGTAATATTGTACTCCTCAAGTCATGGGGAAATGTGAGGGTGAGAGCCACAGGCCTGAAAACTTGGACAACTGCACTACACCAGAGAGCTCATGCAAGGGCATAAAAAGTGTATGTTCCCTCCACTGCAAGCATTTGATAAAAACAGTTTATACTGGCTTCTAAAGGACCTGCTAGTATCTTAAATTCAGTACAAATACTGGGACAGTAACTAACAGAAACAGGGTCATACAATGAACAATAGAAATAATAAACACAGAACACATATTTTCAGGACTTTGTCTCCCTCACTGATTTGCATGTCTATACTGTGCACTGAGGCAGAGGGACCAAAAACCTCACAACACTTGTGATTTTATTAGCATGACTGTATGCACGTGACTGAACACTGAATAGGTAACCTAAATTTTACATATTCACAAGTGCTTGATTTTGGAGTCTTTCTGTTTGATTCTTTAGGTATTTTAAAAATAATTTTGATAGTTTCTGTGGAGAAATCACAGCCCAGTGGTTTAAGACCAGACTTATCAGACTGGGAACAGAGTCTGAATCCTGGATCAGGTACCAATCATGGATGTCGCATTTGACAAATCACTTAATGGCTTTACTTTGATGTATTGCAGTGGGGGAAATGATCAGGAAGAGGAGGCTGAAAAGAGTTTTCTGGATGGTGTCTATTTTACTGCTACGGCAAAGAATAGCCCCTCCGAAAACTTTTGTACAAACAGAACACACATAAATATTATCCTCACTCAAAAGAAATTGCTCTAATAATAATAATTCCATCCAGAAAAACATAAAAATCAATCAACCAGGTTATTTCAGAAGGCCTATTATCCCAGCATCCTCTCTCCAACTACAGACCAAAACAAACATCAAGGAGAAGAACAGGGAAAGGATCTGGTGTATAAAGATTACTCATCACCTTTCTCAAACCAAATATGTTGCTCTCGCTGTTTGGGCTGTTCTTCATACATACAGCAGTTTTTCTGTCGGCCATCCTCACCAGGCTGTGACTAAGGACTCTCCAGATTAACTGTGTGCTGAGTGAAAAGCTACTTTCTTTGGCACTGGGGTGCCAGCACAGTGTTACCAAAAACTGTTGCCAAAACCAAAAACTGCAAGACCCTTTTTTTTACATTTGAGTAATATATTTATATTCAGTTTTCAAAATTGTTTGAAATTGTTTCATGTTCTATAGGGAGTAGAAATAGTTGCATGTTATTTGGCCTCTCCTTGCCTTTTAATGTGTTTATTCCATAAACATGAGTCCTGCCATGGTTGCACATAGTAACTGATTTCACAAGAGAGGAAACTCTGCACTGCTATTGTATTGTGCTCCGATTGCTGCCCTGAGCCGAGCCCACGCTGCAATCGGCTTTGTGCAATGATTATTTCAAGATGCTCTTAATGAACTGATTTTTCTCAGCCAACATCAAAAAATATGTACTTTGTTCCAAATAACTGCATGTCAAGCTCTCAGGGCAGGCCAGGAGAATCACAGATATAAACAGACAGAGTTTCACTCACAAGGATTACAAGTTTAGGGCAGTCAGTACTGCTGACCAAACCACTGTCCATGGTGACTATTGCTCTCCTGTCAAAAAAGCAGCAGAGCACAGAGAATGAGTTCTTTCAATAAAGGATGTGTTTGAGAGCTAATGATTGATAATTTTAGATTTCAACACTACAAGAAGAAAAAGAAAAGTTGTATAACACAAATGAATCATTCCAGTAGCATTAGAAAGCTGCATCTTGACTTCAGGAGGCCCCAAATTGGGCACCTCAATGTTTTGGTGACAGCGACCTGGGAGGAGATATATCTGCTGCAAACAGGAGTTACTGACTGAGATGATCTCAAACACAGCGTAGAAAATGAGTACAATGTGTATGGAGCAGAAATTAATTATCAAGTAAGACCTTCACATTTTTGCTTTTATTAACTATAAAGAGACAGCAATGAATACTGAAATAGTCTCATGCTTCTACACAGCCCAGTTTTACTGGCCAGGAGACTGTGGGAAACATATCTGTTAACTTGTCATCACCTGGCAATTCTTTTGTGCATGCTGCACAGGACCATGACCCCAGAGTGAACAGGTGACCTGAAAGCAATGAATGCAAACCAAAGCAATAGGAGACAATAAGCAACTGAGTCAACAAGAGACTCTCCACTTTAGGATGTGAACCTAGGATCTCTCAGAAGCACTCGTGACTAGGTCTGCTGAGCCCTTTGCACTTACTCATACAGGCAGAAAAACCTGTCAGATTAAGTTTCAAAATATTTTACATAACTATGGCTTTTCCTTTCTTTTATACAGATACAACAGTTCTCTGGACTAGACCACTTCTCCAGCAAGCACAAATCACTGCTACACTCCTTTTAAATTAGTTATAAATCTACAGCAGGGAGAAAATCTGTGACAGCAAAGAGATCAGGATCTGGATTCTGACAAGTTACATGAATCATGGGTTTTAAATGAGCTATTTCCATAACTGATGTGCATTCTAAATCACCTTGAACAATCACAGGCACAGAACAGGCTCCGAGCACCAGGAAGCACTGTGCCCTTGGAGGGGCTGTAAAACTGGGCTGCACACTGGCACATGGGCAGAGCTTAGCCTTCAGTATAATGCAGTGGGTTGAGAGGCACCCACCCACCAGAGCTGCTCTGTCACTGCCTCTCTGGATAGGGGAGACAAAATAGAACCAATGGTTAAGGGCTGAGATCAGGACTGAGAGAGAGATCAGTCCCTGAATACCTTCATGGGCAAAACAGACTCAACCTGCAGAGAGTAACTGAATTTATTACTAACAAAATCAAAGGGTAATGAGAAATGAAATAAACCTTAATAAATCTTTCCCCTGATCCTCACTCCTTCCCAGGCTTTATCTCCTCCTCCCCAGCAGCACAAACAGATGGGGAGTAGCCCCCCACTTCCCAGGCCTGCTCACACAAACACAACACATACAACAAGAATTACATCTGAACTGCAACACCTCACACAACTAAATCTATGCAGTGAAACTAAGAACAACACTAAGGAGTTTAAAAAGTGCATGGCAAATTTACAAAGTGAGTTTGTATAACTCAAAATCTAAACACAAACATAGCCATTACAATGACTGTACCACATTTGATAAATATCTAATCATGAACAAAAATACAAAGATTCTTATATTAAAATTTCAAATTCTCATTTTTATTAGTACAGTGGATTTAGGACTACAGAAAATTTAGGGGCTTCGATAATACTGTCTTGAGTCTGTGTCCAGCCATGCTAGTTTTAGAATGAAAAAAAATTATAATAATTCTAATTGCACTGCTGTACAAATATATACTGGCTTAAAATTATTAAATAAATTATATCTAGAATGCCTCATCCAAAAAGTGTAAGTGTGACTATCCCAGAGTCTCACACTTGCCATGGCATTTTCCTCGTGTGCCATGTGACACCAAAATGCAGGTGAATGCACTTGCCTGCTTTTGCAGTGATTTATTCACTATACATTAGCTGTAAAAAAATATTCAAAGCTCAACACTGTGAAGAATGAAGATAAAAATCTCAGCATGAGTCAAAACTCACATATTCTTTCATGAGACTGGTGAATACTACACCGGAACAGCAACTAAAGCCATAATAAGGCATCTCAACCATTCAAAGCCTTATAGCCACAAAAAATTCCAAGGCTACGGGAAAGTCATGTTTGTTTCTTTCCATCTTGGCCTACATTTTATTCATAACTCACTCCAATGCTTCATAAAGGCTTTCAACTCCACTTCCAACAGACACACCTGCATGCAAAAAACATAAACCCAAGAGGCAGTACGAGTGATCTGCTGTGCTTTAATATCAAGCTATCAGCACGTCTGGCTGTCTCCCAGTGCTGACATTTCAAGTTAATCTACCTTAGCTTTGCTGATGTCAGTGTAAAAGGGGACACAAAAAACCAGACTCAGTACAGAAGTAACCAAAGAGAATGATTTCTTTTCTTCTTTAGCTCCTACTAAAATTTTTTCAAGTATTTTTCCTATCAGGAGAAATTCTGTAACACATTAAAATTATTTTATCTTTAATCATCTGTTTACTACACCATCACTATACTGCCAACACACTGAAAGACACACTTCTTTCATGGACACATTTTTCAGATTATTAAATATATTTCAGACTAAGAAATATAGAAATACATGCTTTGAAACAAAGAAAACAGCAATGCAAGACAGCTCTCAGAGTGCCACTGGCTAAAGCAACATGCCCACAGAATTATAATTTGTCTTTAAAACAATGTAAAAGAGGCCAACTTACTGACTGACATCAAACAGAAGCAATTGTTAAGCCTGAGAGGTACTCTTGTTGCCAGGAAACATTCTACTTGTATTATGAATAGAGACTCCCTATGATTATCCCCACTACCATATAAAAAATAAGAGTAATTATTCAAAATCTGGTTGCTTTAAGAGTCCAAATAATTTATTCCCGAAAAGAGCAGTAAGTCCACCAGTAACAAGCCCACTCCTAAATACACATCCCAAAGCAAAAATACATAAGGACCCACAGTGCAATTAAGAAATTGAATTCCAGATTACATCAGCATTGAGTCACTTAGAAATAACAGCTCTAGTCTTTAAGACTCCACCATATATTGAGTTTTAATCCCTTAAGTGTTTCCTGTGTAATGTTGCAGAAAAATGTAACAGGGAAAAAAAATTGTAGTCTTTGATCTGGCAGAACTAAGCCATTATACAGCCTAAATATTAATTAGAATAAACACTGTTTTGATTTTTATTTCACAATGCCTGATGTTTTTCTGCCCAAGCATCAGTCATATTGCACACATTTGCTTTACGGTGTATGATTGTAACTAAATTCACCTCATTTAATCATTCCAATAAATCTTCACCTCAGCAGAAACCACCAAATGAGATGTTAATAGCACACTAAATATACCTGTTAGACAGATTGTACATATAAAATATGAAAGCACAGTGAACAGTGTTTGCACTTGATTAAGTGCTAGACTTCTGTTCATTCTCCATGACAAAGCTACATGAGAAAGATTAGCAAGCACACCTCATCCATGTTCCTGAAGAACTGCTCCTGTTCAGCATCTGAATGTGTTCAAGGCCACTTCTATCTTTCTGATCGTATATAAGGATGTCTGTGGGTAGAATGTATGCTTTAAAACAAAAATTTTGAACAAAATACTAAGAGTTGGGACAAGGCTTGTATACTAAATACATCTAAATCTCCTTGTACAAAAGAAAATAACTAATTGCAACAAAGCCTGGATGGCAACTTGCACATTGTTTCTGGTAAAATATGAGGGGTGGAGGCTTATTTAAGGCATTTCATCCCAAATGCTAACAATTACTTTAAGAAACCTTATGATGCTTCCTTGGTTCTTTTGTTTGGCTTCAGTCTATGATACAGGGCACAAGCTCTACAATAAACTCTGCTAAGCTGTAGGACTGTACATCCCACAGCAAGTGTTCTCTGCCTCCCCTCTCAGTGAGGCAGAGGAGACTGTGGGGCACAAAGTCTTTTATGTTTTAAACAAATGGCACATATTACTTCCACATGTCACTTCCACAGCATGTGGTGCAAGGCTGCCAAGCAGAACTGGAACTTACCAGGACAAAAAGCAAAGAAAGACATTTTCCCCTGATATATTTTCCAGCCTCCCAGATTCAAGCCTTGTCAAGATTACAAACATTGCAATATAACATGGACCAAGAGCCTCTAAGGTCTAAAAATGGTGTTTATATCTGTATTCACTACCCCTGGTTCTTCAGCTGAAGCCATGACAGTGAGTTTTACTCATTTTATAGATGACAGTGTTTTGTGTTCACACACACAGTCCTGTCTATGGGTGATGAGTTATTCATGAACCTGGTTGTCCCAGGGAGCCAAAACTGTCCTAGGAAACTGAAACTTCTTTGCTCTAACTGCTGCCACTAAGCATTGACTTCTCACGAGGTCCATCCTGACAGGCACACTTCAAAGTACCATGCTGTACCAAGCAGCCACCATTTGCCCAAAACAACTCTTTTTAACTGGAGCACTCAGTTGTTAAACCAACTTTTATCACCTTTCCCTTCCACCTGAAGTGCAGCCTTAACATTGCACTATTACATCCTGTCCTGAAGTTTAGTGAAATCGCTCCAATTGTCCTTATTCTACCCCATCTATGAATTCCATAATTCATTTAGAGAATTCAAGTAAAAGGGCATGCCATGTCTTCCATTACCCACCTATAACATTTTCTGTGTCCCAAATCACTCTTACTTCTTTTTATTTTTTTCCAAAGTTTCCTTCATAGAAAAGAGCCATTTAATAAATCTGTAGAATCTCTCTCTGTTCAAGTAGTTATACCTCTGTCCTCTGCTTTTGATGCTGCAATTTCTTCCAGCATGGATCTCTGGTTTACTTACCATTTTCTGAAGAAATCCTAATATATAATCTACCTGATTCTGAGTCCATTTTTCTGTCCAGTTTTCTGATGGTAATGGCACAGCATTGTCTAGCCTTATCATTTTAGCTCACCTCAGCTTCATTCTGCTCTCATCTATTACCCAAATTTCAGTGTCTGCCTGAGATGCTAAAGTTTGCTTCTTAAAGTGAAATTGAGAGTATCCACAGGAAATCTTATTTGTCTCCAGCTTATTGTCTCACTGTATACATAGAAATAACTATGTATTTGTAGAGTTTTCATTGCATTCATCTCCATTTCTCTTTCCATTTTCAGTGTCACTTAAACTATGGCAGCATCTCTTTTAATGCTGAAGCCCCTTCAAGTCTTGGTCTGTGCCCTTTCTGCACCACCCTCCTCCGTGACCCTTTCCACATCTTTGACACAATTTGGTCTTTAATTAAACAGCCCAGTGTACTACATTTACAGTAATGCAATTCCTTATGCACAAGATCTTTTGCTAGTCAAGATGTGTGACTGTCTGGTTATACAGGTTTGGGGTTTTTTTTAAATATTCTATTTCCTCTTCAATATTTGGGTTTTGCTTGGGTTTTTGAGTTTTTTTTTTCATAAATCCCCAGCAATCTTGATATCATGTCCATATTATTTCTGTTCCTTTTTATTTCTCTGTGCTTTTCACAAAAATGGCAAACAACACAAATTCCTGCCAGAGTAATTGAGTTGTATTTGCCAGTAGTCCACAATAGAATTTAATTCAACTACATATGTTTTCTTTTCTAAAACAAATATAATAGTATCCTGGGTTTTTTATAAAGGCTATCAGTGTGTTATTCACTAAATCCAAAGAGGATCACTACTCTGATTTTACTTTTTATAACACTGCTAAAATAGATTGTTGAAATGGAATGCAGAATCATGCACAAAGCCAGTCCTTTTCTCTCATCATAAAACCATCATTTTTCCATTTATGGTTTTGCTGAACAATATTAATAAGATTTCCTACTGAACCCCAGAGATGTATTATTTCAGTAGTACTTGGAACCACTGTTTTGTGTGTGTACACATCTCTAACATGTAAACATTTATAAAGCACTTGCAGATGTCTCAAGGAGAACAGAAACATTTATCTTATCTTCAGATGGTATTACAGCAAACATATCACCTTGACTTTTATCTATGTTTTTCCAATCTGTATTGCCTGAAGATAAAGCCCTAAAATCCCACAAGCCAACAGCAGTTTATAGCTGTCCTGACATGCTCACACCTCTTTCCTTGTGCCAGCATTTGTGAAAAAAACCACTGTGGCAGGTAAGTGATGACATATTGTTGTTGAACTTAGTAAAAAAAAGGCAGAAGTGGTGTTTCTGCTATCACAGGCAAAATGGGAACATTTCTTCAATCAGCATCCAAACTTGTGAAAACCTCATGTAAACACAGAACCACAGGCTCAGAAAATCAAACCAGTACTTTATATTGTGTGTTTTACAATTTACTAAAATGCAGATGATTCTAATAGTCAGCAGTAATGAATATTCCATGCAGTGCTGCATTGTTCTTGTCCTCAGTGACTTCAATAATTATTAGACCTAATTCTATAATCTCCAGTTGTCTTTCCAATTTATGCTTCCTAGCCAGAATATAAGAACACACTTTCCTGTATTTCCATGCATACCTATCTCAAAAAGACAACTGTAACTACACTTGCAAGTGCAATTCAAGGCATACTAAACATATATATACACAATACATAATACTTCTATATACAAAAATATATATTGTAGTAGCTCAGGTTTCAATAGAACTTTGAGAGTAAAAACATTACTGCATTTCTCTAGTGCCATTTCATTACTACAACATTACTAGATTAATAAATATGCAGTAGGAGTTTCACCTCGAGTTCTTGGCACATTAAAGATATGCAAATGAAGAAAACCAGTGTGAAAACAAAGATTTTATTAACTAATCCAAATATCCCAATTTCAAAGAAATATAATTAATATAATTAATGTAATAATAATAAGAAGAAAATATTACAGTCAGGCTGTTCAGTACTCATGTTTCTCTGAAACTCAACTTGCATTCTGATGCAAGGAGTGCTGCAATTCATATTTACTGTAATCAAGGACTGCAGTGAGTTTCTCCCTGCTATCACCTGCTGATCTTCAATACAGACAGGCCAAGGTTTAACTTGCCCAACACTTACAGTACATTTTTCTACTCTTTATTCAATCCTTAACTAACCATTTTAGTTTTAAGTGCAGGGATGCTCTGGCATTGGTGGAAAGTACCCAGATAAAAGTCGTATCAAAACCAATCTGATGGTTGCTAATTCAGCAGCTGACAGGACAATCTTGGTGAAGGACTTCAGTTTGAAACAGGAGTGACATCAAAGCTCATTACCCTTTAAGGAATTGTTTGGCCAATTTACAAGAGTCTGAGAAATTAATATTCAGCCTGTTGTGCCTGAAATTGTAGAGAACATTTTATCCAGTACATTCCTCTGTTTCAATTGTTGTCTTTAAAAAAAAAAAAAACCCTAAAATTTAGTTTTCTATTATTGTAATTCTGTTCAGGAAGTATGAAAACACAGAAAAGATAAAAAAGCTTTTTCTGAGACAAATATAATTCATAAATGCATGAGTTACAACTCAGTAATACTTCAAGACAGAGCCCTCACTAATCCAACCCTCCTCTGTCCTTACATGAGATATTTCCTTCTCTTTCTCTACCGAAAGAAAAACATAAAACCAATCCTAAATAAATGACATGCCATAAATGAATACTTCACAGGAAGCATGGCTGGCTATCATTATTTCTTGTTTACAAAACTGAGAAATCTTCAAAATACACATTTAATGATTTATATGTTAAAAAAAAGTCATGATTCTGATGCAAGCAGTCAAATAACAACCACATGGTGCTAGCATAAAATACAATTATCCTAATTTAAAGTGCACCTCATTAAAACTTAAAAGCCAAAAGTGACAGCACATAGCATCCACATTTTATAAAACATGAACACCACTCAAAAGCTGAATTATACTAGCTCCAAAGACAGTATGCAGTGCAGCAAATATAGAGTTCTTTTCTCCTTCCATTCCGAGAAGATTTCCTTCTTCCTAAGAAGTCACGCACAAATTAATTCCCATCATTTGCCAGAAGATGTCTTAAAGCAAACCATTGCAAAATCCAGCCATCATAAGTTACCAGCATGCAGCTGACTGTCAGCAAACATTAATGCAGCCTGACAAGTTTATGGTGTCTCCACAATAACAGACTTACCTCGGCAGATGGTCCCGTTGCCCACGTACCCGGGTTTGCAGGTGCAGCTGTGTCCCCTGATGGTGTTAGTGCAGATTGCATTCTCATCACAGTTGTGCTGCCCACTGCCACACTCATCGTGCTCTAAGTGGGGAGGGGAAAAAGGAAAAAAAAAAAAATTACAAGATGCGGTGAGCTTTGCAGTGAGCTGATGTGGCATTTGGAAACCAAGTGGGAGAACCGGGATGCTGCGATGGTTGAGTGCTGGGGCTTGGCATGGGAGTCAGCTATGGGCTTGCTCCTGTTCAGAAACCCAGCGTGTGCATGGCAACAGTAGATTATTTAGGTTTAAAAACAGAAAAAAAAAAAAAAGAATGGGTGAGGAGGCAAAGTAGGGCTGTGACAAAATGCTACGAAGAAGATTATCAGGGAAAAATAGCTGCTGTGAAGATTAACCTTTACATCACTGTCCATCACCAGCAGTAATGATCATAAATACAAGCTAAGTAACGCAAGAGGGGTCCTACCAGCCCGCCCTTTAACGACACAGTTCAGTTGTCACAACTGCTTGCTCTAATTCGTGTTGGACTGACTCTTTCTCTAATAGCATGTAGTAACATTTCACATTTTTAGAGCACCAGTCATATCATAGAGCCTCAAAGAGGCTCCCTGACAAACAGGCCATGTTTTGCTTTCATCCAGCAACTCCAGCTGCTGCCCCTAGCCAAATTTGCCACAGCTCCTGCACTTCACTCTCCTGCTGCCTTTTTGTTCCTGTAAAGCACCAGTTAGAGGTGATGAGCTACCTGACCCCAAAGCTTTCTGCTTCTTCCTGCAATTACAAGGAGCTTCCCTCATATAGGATTGCACAAAGAAAGCCTGAATATTTTTTACACGTTTGCACCGGTGCCTTTACAATTTTCTTCAGTGGAATCAAAAGAATGCAATGAATTTTCTTAAAACCACACAACAGATAATTGACATAAAATCAGAATCTGGAACCCTTCTTTGTCGCCTTCATTTATGCAACTGCAATCATCAGGCTGATATCCATATGCTGAGAGGTAAAAGCTATGTTTTCCTGGAATTAGGATTTGCTTAAGCTTTTTACCAGTGCATCAGGGTATTCACAGGACTACAGACTAAGTCTAGCCTTCTATAGATCACAGAGAGGCAGTGCCTCTAAAACATGAGTAAAAGACTTGCTTTTGCAGACTAAACTAAGCCCTTTGGAAGAGTCTCTCCATTGAGAACAGCAGCATCACAGGCTTTGACAAGCTACAATTAACCTCTGCAATGCTCTCACTCTGCCACAGTACAGAACAACAGCCAATTTCAAGATCATTTCAAGACATGTAAGATTCGAATGGTGAATTCTAAGGAATCCACTAAACCAAATCCTTCTGGAACACTGTTGATAACTATTTGCAGAACATATATTCAACATGTTTTCCATTTTTCAAATACATTTGACAGCAAAATGATATGGATTGCAACCATTTTCTCTTAAATAGCATCAAAGCAATATATCAGCCTCTCACTCTTTGCTTTTAGCAAGAAACACACACACTCTCATATGCCTGGCTTCAGCTGATAAACTCATGCTTGAATTTATACTTGTTAGTTTATGTTGGTCCCTAGCTCTGCTTAGTAATTCACTGCAGCTTCTTGCCAGTTTTCAGAGGCCTTACATATTTGGAATGCCAGGGTTCTTGAAGGGCTGCCTTTTCTCTCCTTCATCTTTAAGGAAACTGTACCACAGGCTGATTCTTTGCTTCTTTGGTCTCATGGCGCTCAGGCTGCTGGGTCAGACACAAAAAGGATCAAGCTTTCCTCCAAGGAGGCGTTCTACAGCAGCTGAAGTTGAATTATGCTCTCTTTTAAAAGAGAGAGCCTCTCCATAATCTCTCCCTCCTCTTCCTACTCCTAATTGTCTTGAGCTTTCCTGTGTTAGTATTCAAACTAGAATGAGAATGCCTTTGTGACAGGCCCATGTGTGTGCACAAGAACATTCCTACTCCAACAATTGCCAAAATTAGTCTATTACCTTCTCAGCACTTCAAGTATAAATAAAGACTTCACAGTGGTACCAGATGTGTTTTTCCAAAATACACAGGAGAGGATAAGTCTGCTGTGTTGTTCTAGGACTCTGACAATGTAAATCATTATTTAGCATTTCTGCAGATATACAGATGCTGGAAGTATCAAAAGATTTAGCACTGACAGAGCAGCTATCACACAGCAATACTTTGTAAACAGAGGTCAGTTTTATCAAAGCTGATAAAACTTAAAGAGTCAGCAACAAATCTGAACATGGGAATTTGCCCTTCATGAGACATCCTGACACTGCTAGCACAAGGAGGACTAAAAGAACTTCATCTGCATGAGGAATCTCAAGATTTCTTAGCAGCAATATGGCTGCAATGATGGGAACTTCAAATGAAGTTTTCCCTGGTGTAGAGATGTCTATAGCTGATGTTGCTACAGGCGTAATAAGAATGAGAAAGCATTGATTTCCTGCCAAGGTACAAAACTCTTTTCATCCAGATGAAAAATCCTTAAGAATCTCTCAGTACTAAGTTTTCCTGGGTTTTATGTGCCCTCACAGGAGCTCATCCTTTGGAACACTTGTGTGTTCACATTGGGAAGGGAGCATGGAAATGCTCAGGCTCTCTTAAAACTCAAATAAGATTGTGACTAATTTGCAAAGAATATTCCTTTCATACACACATTGCTTTCCAAAAATCCCCATTTGAGCACATCAGACAGAGCCTGCTTTTCCTTCAATGTAACAGTAAATACTGAGTAGACACCAAACAAAATTGGCAGAGAAGGACCCTGCACAGTAAGAGAAAGGAGTCACAAACAGCATCATTCCAAAGCACCAAAAAGGGCAGAGGCAAGACAAAAAGCCCAAAGCTGTCTTATTTTGACTATTTTCCTTGTAGCTGGAAATGAAAAGCACAAGAAAGGGACTCTAACAAACGAAAATGAAAAGTAACTTTTAGTTTCTTATACACACATATATGTATATGCAAACAAATGAGCTGCCATGATCAGGAATGAAATTGTCACCATTAAGTCTGACTGAAGTCATCCATCTCTCTGACTTCTGTTTGCTATATAATATACACAAAGTGAGTTCTTGATCAAAGATGAAAAGAACAGGCTTACTGAAAAGGACAGAATCCCTTGACCCAACTCTCATTCACCTGGATTATGAAGGTTTATTCCAAGAACAGCTACCACGGCTGATGAACAGCTACAACAGCAGCACCATTCTTTTCTTACAGGCAAGTTAATTTGTTTATGAAATCTCTGTGAACTGCCTTGAACCATCAGTATTTCTGTTACTCAGGATTGTTGCATCTATTTCATGCTTTATGGCAAAGCCACAAGACCAGTTAGTTTATTGAGCCTTTTCCCCCACTCTCTATAAAACAAGGATATTACAAGATTCTGCTTTATCCCTAGCATTTATCATTCTTCTGAAATCCTCAAGTACTGAAGATTAAAGGATATCAATCTTTTATTGAAAAAAAAAAAAGGGAAGAATCAAATGTCCACTGCTCATTTCCTTTGTACTTTATTTATTCTTCCTGTAAGTAGAGATGATGGATGGAAGGATACATCATCTCTGATGCTTCAACTCTCCTGGCCCTATTTCCTACCCACCAAGCTACTGCTAAGGCCAGAAAAACACACATGTAAACTTAATCTTTTCTTTCTGGACAAAAAACTGCCTAAAATTTTCAAAAGCTTTCATGAACTTTTCCAAAATGTTAGAGAGGATCTTCTGCGAATTTTCTGAGTTCAACACCTAGGTCAGACTATCTTGTGAAGAAATGACTAAGAAGTTCATTTCTTCTTCAGCCTTCCCCTGAGAATGGCCATCTGCCTTCAAAAGCATTTGTAAGAAATTGATCATCCTTTTACAAAAACACACCTCCATCACCCGTGTAGTATGATTCTATACATCACCTCAGAAGTCCACACCAAGAGTGCCACAGGTTTGATGTTTATATGCGGGTAGTTTTACACCAACACATGCACAGCTGTAGAAGACAAGTATTACAGTTACCCTCTACTTTGTTCAGAAACAGCCTAATCGAAGTTTATCTTGACAGTGACAGAATTAATTTCAATACTACATGGCCTTAGAGAGATAACAATCACATAAAAAGTGAAGTTAATTCACCAGAAAATAGTTTCAAGCAGCTGGTTAAGGATTGCACATCCCGTTATAAGAAGCCCCAGTGTGTCCCACAGGCTGCAGAGAGCCCCCCTGCACCAAAACACAGACTGAGCACTGAGGTCTGAGCACACTGACACCAGAGCACGCCCAGCAGCTCCCCAGTGTCACTGCAGTGGGCAAACGACACGGCAGACACGAGGACATGAAATGAGTAAGAACTTGCTGGAACAAGCACAACGACCAGGCTGCCCAGCCAGCTGTGACCGCGCTGCATCCCGCTGCGCGTGCCTGAGGAGAGGGACCCCAAGCAGGCAAAGAGCCCAGCACAGCAACACCTGCCAGGCACAGGGAGAAATGGTGTGTGAAACCAGCCATGAGACACACCTGGGGCACAGGGAGAGCGGAACACAAGTGCCAGCAGAAGAACTGCTGTGAAAGGCCAAGGCTCTCTGCCAGCCGTACCCGCTCCACCTTCAGCAGCAGCAGACCATTCAACCATGCCACGTTCCAGCTTTCAGCTTTTTTTCTTTTTTTTCAAACAAGTGAAACCACTTGTTTAAATTTTAACTAAACTTTCAGCTGTCTTCAAAACCCAAGTATCTATTTAAGGCTAAGGAAGTTAACCCAGACCAGGCTGCAGCAGCTCCTGCACACCTCAAATGAGTTCTCATTTCCGCTGCTGATGGCTTATCACTTCAGTGTGAAGTACAAATTGAAATATTCCAACAAGGACCAAAAAAAAGTCAGCAACCTTCACGTACACATATTTCTGGCAAATCCTTTTTACCACAACTTTTCCAGACTAATCTCTGCAAAGGAACTTTTGTTTTGTGGTACTTAAAAAATACCTTCTGTTCTGGGCTAAACTGAACTGGAAGGATGCAGGAAGAAAAGCACTGGGGGCAGAAGGAAAGGTGCCAAAGATTTTGCTTGCCTAAGGTAATACATTCTGCATAAAGCCACCCACATGACACTGCAAAACTGTTTGTAAGTAAAAACAACCACAAAAAAGTAATTCTGAACACATGCAAGGAACGAAAAAGGATTTGTCATGTATTTATGAAAGCAAATGGAAACATATCTAAACATACATATAAACTATTACAATAAAATGCAAATTTTCTCCCTTCATATGTACATGAAATGCAGTGTTTGTGAAAAGCTCTAGGCAGATCTAACAATTAACATCAGAAGCATCAGTCAAAAAAAAAACACAGTTCTGTACTTTTGAAGTTTGGGGTATTATAAGTAGCCACATTCTTACAAAAGAGATCTTTTCAATAAAATCATTATCTAAGAGGAATATGGCCTTTGCTTATATTCAGTGTGTATATTTTTAATGCATTTACCAGAACTACCACAGAATTTATAGGAGGCCTCTACTTTCCCGTGTTGAAAGACAAAACACTGTTAGCACTCACTAGATTTGTATGGGCTATAAAGGTAGGATCTAGACAACTTTAGCTTTCTCTCACTTTTTTTTTTTTTTTCCTGTGCATGCTTGGAATAACCCTAGAATTTGTATTGTTTGTGCTTTGTCTAAAATATTTAATTGAGAATTAGAACCCTACGTTGAAAATATACAGCAAAAAACACATACTGAAGCTTAGAACCTATTAGTCAAGACTCATAAAATCAGGATAGCTTTCCTTTGTGCAAAAGCACATAAAGGATTTCAAACTTATAATTTCTAAAAGGAAAGGATTTATTTTTAAGCAAGAATGCTGAAATTTTTATCTTCATTTTCTTTAAATAAAGATGCTCTTCAAAAAAAGACAGACACTGGGATGGAATTACAGGAGACATTCCACTGTAGGGTCTTTCACTATAGCTACTTTCACTTCTTATTACAAGAAAAAGCCCCAATTTAAACTTGCTTACAAGATGGAAACAATTTTCTTATTGTAAGCATTCTCTTTCATTGCTTCCTCAAAGCCTTCATACTTCAATAATAAAACGTGCATCTTTGGAATACACTGTGCAAAGATTCTGACTATCCATTCATCCATATTTTCATAGCATTGAGAAGAAAGCTGAGTTGTTCTCTAAATTGTTGAAGTAACAGCCAGCTTGTGGGGTGCAGAACACAAATGCAGCAAACATTTCTATGACCAGGAGACTTTTAAGAGAGACAACTCACAGAACAGCAAGGCCATTGGATGCCACCATTTTTTATTAATACAGATACCATTTGTATAGAGTACATGGCCTAATGTAAAATTAATTATCTGGCAGGCATTAAGCAATGGTCTTTGAAAACTCAGAAAGGAGAAAGCCATCTCTCCAAATACTTCTAAAAAGCCAATACTTCTAAAAAACTAATTCTTTGTTGCATGTCATTAGAATTCTATGTAATAACTAAGGTTTTAAAAATGATAGATTAAAAAAAATTAATTTAAGCAGAATTGTGGACTTAGTGGAATCAGGATTTCAGCTCATAAGAAGTTGTGATGAAACAAAAGAAATAGCTTTTCAACAGATTGAATAAAAGGAAGCTTTATTCTGAACACACAGGAAGAATGTCCCACAGAAAACCAAGGCAATTAGAAACAAGATGCATACATCAAACAAGAAATTACATTGCAGATAGATGGTAAGCTGGTGAATGATAACAGCTAATTGTGAATTCAGAAAACTCTGGGTAAAAAACCAAAATCAAATGCATTTTTCTAGTAATGAGAATCAGAGAAACAAATTAATTTTACCTATACCCATTCCCAGCTTCAGCATCCAAGCTCACCCTGCCCATTTCCACAAGGAAACAGGAGGAAGGAACAGGGTGCAGAACAGAAAAGGCCTGCTGTTTCCTGCTGCAACTCTATCCCTATGAGCACTTAAACATCCAAAATGCTGGCAGAAGTACCCATTTGCCATTCTTTTAATAAGAAACTAAAATGCCTTTGTAACTTATGATACAACAAACTTCTGGTGTTAAACATGAGATTATTTAGACTACATTCTAAAAGAGCAGACACATGCTACTCTTGGGTAATTAGGAAGAAATAGTGGGATTTAATTTGAATATAAAATTCCAAATGTGCCTGCAGTTGCCTCATGGAATCAAACTCCTTAGACCCTGAAGGAGTTCTGCTCTACCACATCCCCTCTTGCACTGAAGTTCTCCATGTGATCCTCTCAGTTTGTGAGATGGGCAGGCCAGAGGCACACACAGGATTCAAGATGCCAGAGCATCATGAATTTATACAATGGCATAATAATATTTATCAACTTGTTCTCAATGCCTCTCCCAAAGGATCTCACTATTCTGCTCAGCTTTGACCACAGCTGAGCAGTGAGCTGACATTTCCAGTATCTCTTCTCTGAATGGTAATGGCTAATTTAGAGCATTTGTGTATGTACCTATCTTTTTTTCCCCCCAAGGGAAAGGTACTTTATACTCTGATCCTCAGTTCTGCCTCACTACTTTATAAAAACAACTGCCAATAGTACCCATTTGAATTTCCATGAGATGAGTTCACTGAGCAGTGAAGAAATTCTAAATTGTTGTAATAAAAAAGTTTATTTTTGACTAAATCAAGATAAGTAATAGGTAGCCTTGCTGACAGTAACACTGCATTTGTTTTCTGCAAGAGGAAAAGAAAAAAAACATTGATCTCTTGCTAGCACACTATAAAACATTTGCACATATACCTCAAATGCCTACATAACATTTTGTAAGAAGTGAGAAGAGAGACATTTGGTTTTATTGTTTTCTGAATACAATCATAAAAAAGAAAACAAATCAAAGTAAGAAGTGGAAAAGCTGAAGAAGTGAAATCTTGAAAAGCCTTGTTTTAGATTTAGACACATTTCACCCCAATCAGAAGCTCACCAAGGTTAAAGAAAAACAGCACTGAACAAACTAGATCAAGTATCTGAAAATGCAAGAATCACTGGAAGTGTACATGGTTATTTTATCTTTATACCTAAATATTATTTCCCTAGCCTTTGAAGTGCATTTAAATTGAGTAGACATGTCAAATTAGTAAATAATATTAAAATTACCAAAACCAGCTAATAAATTATTAATGTAAAGAGTCACAGTATAAAGGGTAATCTTTTGCATTGAATTTTCATGCCCTATTTAATAGCAAAATATTAATAATATTGATTGACACAGAAATTTCAAAACAGATCCTTATCAGACACTGATAATAAAATGGCAACCTACATGACAAACTCAACTGGATACTCTGCTGCAGTTTTGTGCACCTATTTTTGAAAGCCAGATTACTCATGTCATTAGGAATGTGCATCTTTAATTCTAAAACTTGCCCGCAAACTTTGAGCACAATTGTGGAGACAGGCATTGGATGCAACTAAGACAGGATCTACACAAAACATTCATTACAAGAGTTTCAAGATCTGCATACTGCATACTTAGAGATGCAAACAAAAAATTCCATAAGGAAGAAACCACTCTTCATCGCAAAAAAAAAATCTTGTGTTAGCTTTTTGATGGCAAAGTGCTAGCATCAAAGGAACGAGCTCCTCTGCAAGCACAGTTTTGCACTGGGCAGAGAGCTGGCATTTGCAACCACTCAGAGTCTGCAGGAGTGAGGCTGAACTCCACAAACACCAGATGACTTTTCAGAAGTAAAATTTAGTAAGGATTGCACATTGACTACTTTACAGACCCTGATTAATCCCTAAATTAAATGGTAATAGAGTACCTAGGAGCTTCATTTCTGGTCCTACAAGCTCAGAATTAATCTCTCAAATTCTTCCACAAGTTGAAGGAAGTATACAACCTATTGCTCCAATATAAAACCATTTTTAAAACTAAGGGATATCAATTATTAAGACAAAGCCTCAGAGGAACAGGAAATGATTCACAAAATCAACAAAAATGTGATACTGTACACAAGGGAAATGTGTTGAAAAGCAGATATATCCTCATCTGCAAGAACAAAAACATCTTAAAACTGTTTCTCCTTACCAGACATATATCAGAATAACCAGTTTATGCACTGCCACTTCTAAAGATATGCAGTAACCTAGTATGCATGCCTGTCTCTCATTCACTTATTTAATTAAGGAATCCCAAAAAAATTCCAGATATCATGAAAGACACAATAGGGCCTTGAGGGGCAATGGTCAGTCAGAGCACGTGTCCACGTGCTGGGATTCTGTTCTGAGCTCTCCCTCACACAAAGGACCTCACACAAGTCATTCTGACTGAATTCTAAAGCAGAACAGTGGTTTTTAATTGGAACATGCTAAGCAACAAGATTATCTTGATTATTACTATGGGATGGTAAACTTCTAATACAATCCCTTGCTTTTCCATGAACTAGTTAAGCATCAAGGCACTGGACTTTTATGAGGCACCTTGATTGCATATATTGATTTATTAATTATTTGAATTATAAATTACTTGAATTTATAAACTACTAGTTATTCCAAATCTCTCTATGTAGTTATTGTTTTTCTTGACATAGTTACAAAGTAGGTAATTTCATATAGAAAGCAAATAAAGCCTTGGATTATATGTGGTGTACCATGCTGAAAGAAAGCAGCTCAGCAGTTCCAACTAGACTGCAAAATGGCATCAATACTGATAGACAAGAACAACACACCAGTTCTATGAAGTTCTCAATTTCTCTAAGTCATAGGACATTCACTTAGGAAAGTAAAGAAATCACACGTGATGACAGTATCTGAAGTGCCTGAGACACTATCTAGCAAATGCCACTGCCTAATTTACAGCTTTCAGGAGAGATGCTCGTTAACATTAAATCTTAATATACTGTTTTATTTTGCTTCATTGTTGTAAAAAGCTGAATATGTTCCAAGCACCTGCACTGGGTCAGGAAAAAAGCCCTCAAGCAATATGCTTCATTTTATTTACATAGCAATATAACAGGGCAGGCTGCTTTTTATCCATAAAATTGTGAAAGCTGCATACTTCTATCAAGTTGATATCAGAATCTCATCTTTCAGGTGTTTTCAGTTCAACAATACCTGAAAGCTTTACTCTGCAGAAATCTCAAAATCAGTAATACAGAAAGGATGTAATAGACCCTTGGATGCAATTTTTAGCCAACATTTCATCATGGCTTCATGAACATATATTGGTGATGAAAGTTCTGTGGAGCTTCAGTTTCCAGCACTCCACGATGCTTTAACTACCATATGAAAAAGAATTTCAAAAAGCAACACATACCCCATTTCAAACAAGCACAAAATTGCACAAAAAAAAATTTCCTTAGTGCTTTTGCAATACAGTAAGGTGGAATTGTTTCTAAATGAACTTGCACATGTGACAGATGTGTCAATCTGCTGGCACAAGAACACATAAAATCACATGTAGGGTTCTCTAGCAGAGTTCAAGCATGATGAGGACAGGACATGTATTAATTCTCTGCACCCATCAGAGATGCAAAGAAAAGGCTTTAGGAGTGCTGGAGTGTGTGTAGCAGGTGATATGAAAGTCAAAAAGACTTGGCATACTTCTGATTTTCTGGTCACAAAGTTAGACACAATTGAGCCATTAGGTTTTCCTTTGTGTTTTATGCACTACTTTTTAAATAAGCAAATGCTGCCAGTACATTCTAAGATTTTAACTGAGCAAAGATGGAATCTTGCTTCTTACCGAAAGTAAACAGGAAATGCCAAATCATACAATCATTCAGGCTGGAAAAGACCCCTAAGATCACTGAATCCAACCATCAACCCAGCACTGCCAAACCCATACCCCCAGGTGCCACATCTCCCCATCTTTTAAATACCTCCAGGAGGGTGACTTAACTACTTCCACGGATAAACATCATCATATTGCAGGAAAATACATTAATCTGACAAAAAAAAAAAAAAAAAAATACCCTGGTTGTAACTACTGCAAGAAAGCCAGTGAGTGCTGACTGACATTCTCAAAAATGGATGTTGAAAAAATCCATTTTGGGTATTTAGGTATCTAAATTACTAAATGGTTTATTCTCTCAGAGTGCTGAAAATCTAACTTCCCCCAATGGATTTAACAAGGATAAATGGGTTTTCAGCACTTTAAAAAAAAATTTAAAAACAGAAAAAATCAAAACAAGTAAGGCTAGTTCTTTATGTCAGTCCTGTGTACAAATCTTCAGTTAACTCCTTTAGCCTCACAAAAATACTACAGAGGCTTAATCATGGAATGAAGTGATCAAATTACTTTACACCTCAAGATGTGCAGATTCAGCATCATATATACTCTCAACTCACAGAATTAATTTTTATTTGAAAGCACAAATAGAAACTAGTGCATCATCATTTCATAGGGCACCTGTTTTTCCCTGGAGATATTCTACCACAATAGTGATCAAAATAAGTCCATACTTGTCTTATGAGACCTGACAAGATCACAACCTGAGCTCCTTTGGCTGCAACTATACCCTCTTACATCAGCAAAACAGTGCACAGGTTGAAGATCCCACTGCTAAGACAAAAGATGGATCAAACAGAATTTATATACCATACATTGTACAGGCTTTCACAACTAACTTACCAAAGGATAATCGCAGTAGAACAAAAAAAGAGAATTCAAATACAGGATTTTACAAGAGAACTGATGATGAGGCAAGAAAGGAGTCTTTTCCCCAAAAAAACTTAGAACATAATTTTGGGGATAAAGAGGAAGTAAGTTCAAGTACCTAAAACGATCAAACACTACCGAAACCATTGCAGAAATATGTTGGAGGTTCAGAGCAGGAGCCCCCAGGGCATGAAGTCACATTCACTTCCAGGCTCCCTTGTCTGTGTTACTGACTCAGAGAGTGCTACCCAAAATCTCTCTTCTAGGATAGGACAGGTGAGAAACTGGGCCTAAATGATCAGAAATCAAAAGGAAGCATTAAACTTCAGGAGGAGGGTTAGAATGTTTCTCCAGAAAATGTGACCTAAGTCAAACTAGAGAAAATATGAGAAATGAGACTCAAGTAAAGGTGAACTTGGAAAGGACAGTTTTCATGTTCACAAGGAACAACCTCCACAAAACACATGTACTATGCACACCACATGGTAATGTACTGCTTAAAATTTAATTCCAGCATGCGTTTCAGCAAAGAAAAGCAGCATTACACAGAGCATTCCAGTTCCATAAAGGGAGTAATGATTCTGTTAGCTAAACTGAGCACAGGTCTTCCTGTAGAACATGCTCAAAGGAGAAAGCACAATCTAGGGGCGAGAACATCTGCACAACCTGAATTCCACCCTGTCACCATCATATTTTCTGAAAAATCCCTTCCCCAAGATTCTCTCCTGGGAAGCTGAGAAGCCTCAGAGAAAAATGAAAACAATAATTTTCTGATTTGCTTCTCCTGTGTTTTGCTGCTTTGGAATGTGGTTTGGACATTGTTTACCAACAGGTGGTTGTTTTCGTTGGTTTCACGTGAATTGGTTTTACTTGTTGGCCAGTAAAACACGGCCAAGCTGTGTCAGACTCTGGAGAGAGAGTGACGAGTTTTCATTAGTATCTTTTAGCTTTCTGTCTGTATCTTATCTGTATTCTTCGGTATAGTTTAGTATAGTTTTAGTATAGTACTCTTTAATATATTATAGATCATAAAACAATAAATTAGCCTTCTAAGAACATGGAGTCAGATTCATCATTCCTCACTTGGTCTGGGAACGCCGCAAATACAAGATCACCCCTCTCTCTCATTAACTGACTGTATGATGGAGGTACTTTTGTGAAGAAATGGTCAGAAAGGTGTTATGTCACTGAAAAGTTCATCTAATATAATGAAGTGGTTCACCAACAGACAAGAAGCAAAAAGAGATTGGATTTGGAATATTTGAACCATTTGAAACAAAAGATTGAAATCCAGGAGAAACCAGACATTTTTTACTGTTGGGTGACAGGTAAATATTTTGACATGCTGGAGCACCACTGACATTTCAGGCTAGCTTGCAAGTACAAGCAGTATAAAATAATCAAGAGACGGGTTGCTGATAACTACAAACAAGGAATGGCTGAAACAAATCTGATAAAAGCCCATTAGGAAAATGATAGATGTAAACTTACTGCCACAGTTAAGCACCAAAAAGACAGTCACTGTAAAATTATTTGGAGGAAGGTGTCAGGAGGTACATGCCCAGACATCACCATTTACAGAATTTCAAGAAATGGAAAGATCAAACTAATTAAACACAGAATCACAGAACATGCTGTGTTGGAAGGGATCTACAAGGATCATCAAAGTCCAGCTCCTGGCCCTGCACAGCACCGTTCCCAGGAGTCACACCATGTGCTTGAGAGTGTTGTCCTAATGCTTCCTGAACTCTCCCAGGCTTGCTGCTGTGAGCACTTCTCTGGGCAGCCTGTTCCACTGCCCAACCACCCTCTGGGGGAAGAACCTTTTTTGAACATCCAACCCAAACCTCCCCTGACACAACTTCAGGCCATTCCCTATGGTCCTGTCATTTGTCACCAGAGAGAAAAACGAAGACACAATTTACATATCAAATAACATTCCTGCTCTAGATACTATCCATAATCCCTGCAAAGGCATTTTGTGCCTTCACTCCTTCCTAGAAGAACACCCCTACACAGAGAAGGAAAGGCAAGGTTCCTCGGTCCCCTGCCTGCTCCTGTCCCACAGTCAGGGGAAGGGAGGAAAGTGATATAAGCATGGCTTGCACATAATTTTGATAAAGACTGTAATTTCAGTCCTTTTAACATCTTCCATTTAGGGGCTCAAACCCAATTACAGTCATTAACAATCAGTGTCTCGTGTGTCAGTTCTTTGACAGATGACAAATGTCTATGAGTAACAGCAAATACTGTCACAGTAAAAGAGGAAATTGTCTTTCCTTCAGATCCTTGAGCTATGCTGCACAAGTGCTGAAATCAGCACTAAATTAGCATTAGAGTAATTGAGTAACTTTGCCCATAGAGGACCACGGAGCTTTTAGTTTCAACTATTCCTCAGAAAACCTGAACACAGAGAGAGCCTGCAGCATCACGGTGATAAATTCCCTGGAGGAAATCTCCTGCCATAAGCTCCCATGCATACAGATGGGATGGATATCAGCTAGGAGCCTCCATTTAATCTCCATCTTGCAGCAACAGAAGCAGGATCCTTATGCATAACAGTCACAAGCACTCCAATGCCACAGAAAGAGATCATTCAATTAATATGTTAAAAATTAATAGCAATTTGAATAATTAAATATTAATAGGTTAATTTGGAAGGAGAAAAAAGGATTTCTTCTGATACTAATTTGACCCTGCATCCTAGGTGACAGCATGAAAAAGATGCCAAGTGAATAAAATTAGTGTAACAAAACAATTGCCTGTAACCACAAATTGAATTTCAATGGGATGCCTCATGCTGCTGCAACCCAAGGAAGTCATCTTGTGAGGCACACCTCACTGGATTCACATGCAGTTCAGAAAATTAAGAGGATAGAAATGTATTTCAAATATTTATTAAGAGGCAAGGTAAGGTCAACCAGGAATAATCTTAGAGCTGAAAAATAATACATGTGCAGTACAGTTTCTTTTAACTCTCCTGTAATAAGAAAAAAGTAATCTATTTCAACCAGAAAAAGCTTTTCTAATTGACAGGGCATCCTAAAGAGTATTCACACTGGGAAAGATGAACAACATATCACCAAGTCTTGTGACCATACCAACACTGACAAAACTGCTCTATTTTCCAAGAGCTTTTGGAAAGCAGCCACACAGAACAGGAAAAAAAAAAAAAAAAAAAAAAAAAAAAAAACCCAAAAAAAAAAAAAAAAAAAAAAAAAAAAAAAACAAAAACAAAACAAAACAAAAAAAACTTCAGTGCGGTTAACCCTGTAAGAGGCCTGAATTACAATGCAAAGTTCCTATCCTTACTCATAACTGAAATTATTCAGAATTCCAGCAAGGACTGCGTGGGCCTTCGGAAACAGCCCAGCACAGCTCAGCAGATCCCGGCCAGAGGAGTGGCAATGGGGGAATACAAGGGGAAAATAAGCTTTGGGAGATCCCTCCTCTTCACCAAAAAACTGTGAATAAATAACTATGCCATAATACAGAGAAAATGTGTCTCACAAATGGAATGTGTTTAACATGGACAGATGACACCTTGAGAGAAGCCTGTAGCAGCCTGTAGTGAAGAGCCAGCCAAACAAGGCATCTTCTAGACTTGAATGTTTCCCTAAAATTCACTAGCCCTATGGGAAAGGGGCACATTTGGGCTGGGTGAACCAATCACCAGCTCCAGATAGACAGTAATTCCCATCCTTTGTTTCTAACATAAAGAACAGTGACTATCTTAGCTTGTGATCCTATTTTTCATTCTTTTTCTGTACAATTAATGGGGAAGGTTCATATTTTAGGCTTATTGTCTTTGAAATACTTACTTGGCATTACTACAGCCTGTGACATTGCGTTGCAAAATTTTCAAAACCCTCTGAAAGCGTAACACTTATTATTCTGTGATGTTCTCTGAATGCCATTTCTTGCCTGAGAAGGCACAATGTAGGTTGCACTATAACAACTTGTTGTAGTATAACAATGTAGGTTGTAATAATAACAAGTATTATAGGGCTTTTTTTATTTTATTTTGTATCAAGAGATGGTCATTAAGTATAGCAGGATTATCTCCTCATCTTGGACAGGTCTTTCTCATTTTCTGTGTAGGCTGGAACAGATCACCACATCTTAGGTCAGTGCTGGTATGATAACCACTGGGCCAGGCACAGAAAAACAACAGGATTAAAAAATTATGAACAGCAATGATGGAAATAAAGCAAACCAAACCAGAAAAGGAGGGTGGGGGGGTGTCTTGAATCACATGTACAGAGGAAGAAAACTTGTAACTCAGATTTCTATCAGCTGCACACAGAAAGAGCAGGCAGCAGGGGAATAAGATATGAACTAGTTTCACTTGCCATTAAGAAAAGATACAGGAGGACAAAGACATGGAACATAATACAATAACATGTTAATAGCTTTAGATTCTCTGGGGAAAGGAAACATGCAAAAAAAAACTCACTAAGGAGAAACAAATGTAACTTCGTTCTGGAAAATAAGTAAGAGCTAATATTGGCCCTCAGAAAGAAGAAACTCTACAGAAAATTCATTGAGATTCATAGCTAGAACATAATATTTAATAGTTTTTTTCTGTAAAGCCAGGAAGTGTATGCTTCATATGTTAAACAAAAACATTTTAAAAAGAATGCAACACTACAAGAAAAACTCTCATTTTTACCAAGTTTCTCATGTTCTTTCCATATTATAAGAGATGAGATAGCTTTTAAATGGTGGAGGAGAGCCAGGAGCATCATGGTCTGCACTAGATCACAAATGTCAAAAAACTAGAGGAAAAAAATGGTGATGTCATAATTATACAACATCTGAAACTGATATTTCACGAAGTCTAAACTTTCCTGCCCTCACACTGCAGTAACACGGTTTAAGGATTATAATGCTTATGGACAGGAAAGGAAAAAAAAAAAGAGAGAAGCTCATAAACATTTACCAAAGGAAAAACCACTTGCAATAATGTCTTGTGTGCTGTCTGTGCCCTACTGTAAAACCAAGGTAACTGATTCACAATAATACTAAGATACTCAACACATTCTTGAAGTACCTTGAAGGATGCAATTGCAAACATCTAATTATTAGTGGTGGTGGTGGTGCTGTTCAATACTCTCCAACTGTTACTCTCCTTGGACTGAGGGTAGGTTTGGATTGGTTATTAGGCACAAATCCTTCTCTGTGTTGGTGCTGAGGCCCTGCACAGGTTGCCCAGAGCAGCTGTGGAAGTGTCCAAGGCCAGGTTGAACAACCTGGAACAGTGGAAGGCAGGGAGGGTGGAATGAGATCATGTTTAAGGCCCTTTCCAACCCAAACTGTTCTAGCATTCCTTGGTGCATCTACCAGATTGGTTTAAATCACAGCAAGTTCAGCTAATCTAATTAGATTAGATATTTCATAATAACCTGACTGCCTTTCCAGAGACAGTCTCATTTTTATCATCTCTAAAGCAATCACATTTTATATTAAGCTTAAATATAAGGACATTGGAAATAATGTATTGTGGCCATTTGAAATTTTACCAACAAATAGCATTTGAGGGATTTAAACAGATAGCAGCAATTATCCTCCTCTTTGTAGAGCATAGAAGTGATAAAAATTATTATTTCTTCAAGATCACTACAATATTCATGTATCTACTTAACTTTTTTCCTTGGAAGGTCCCATTTGTTTTCTTTAGAATTGGAAAAAAAAATATTTTAAAGATTATGATTATTCAGTACTTATGAGAAAATTAATAGCAGCTACGACAAAGGTATGTAAAATGAGTAACAAAATGTAAAATACTCTTATCCAGTATTAATAAAAATGCTTTCTTGCTTAGTGAGATTAAAGAAGAAAAACAGCAGGGTGGACAGGTAGAAACAGTCATTTTACAGAATAGGTCCAACTGATAAAATACTTTGGGCAGTATTGAATTTAAGTCAAATAATATTCAAAATAGTAGTCCCTTAATGAACATGAACAGCACAAATCATCTTGCCAGCTAGAATTTAATTATGAAATTATTGATTCTTATGGTTCAAGGCACAAAATCATCATTAGATGGAACCAAGGAAAGGGATTCCTTCTCTGATATATTACAGTTGCAGGGAGGCCTGTGCTTTCTCTGAAACAACCAACTCTGCTGACAGAGAATAAATACAAGGTCAACTGCAGGTGAAGATGCCAGATTCTAATAAAAAGGCAATTAATTTTATCTGAAAGAAAAAAAACCCATGGACTTTGCTATCCAAAGAGATCTTGGGCAGGAGGATATCCAGGATTGCTGTCTACAACAGGAAGTCTTCCAACTTGCACCACTTTAATTACTTGTTCTTCTGAGTTCAGCTGATAAAAGACCACGTTTACATTCTGTTTGGGTGTGGGATGGAGGAGGAATGGGAAGTCGGCCTTCCTGCTTTCACCTGAGCCCAGCTGAGGGAGTTCATGCAGGAATCCATGCGGGACGATTCAAAGTCCAGGAGGTGTCCGCATGGTTATTGACTGATGCTATTGCTCCTGCTGAAAGGGCAGTGTGGATACCCATGAACCACACACATACAGCTGTCTCTGAAGGCAAAAGGATGGATACCCTTCAGCTACTGCATTTTCAGTATTCTTTATCAGGAAGACTGCAGTGTAAGGATGCTCAGAGGGCTGGGGCACCTCTCCTGTGAGGACAGGCTGAGCGAACTGGAGCTGTTCAGTCTGGAGAAGAAAAGGCCCTGGGGAGACCTTGACTCCCTTCCAGTACCTAAAAGGGCTACAAGAGAGCTGGAGAGGGACTTTGGACTAGGACATGGAATGACACAGGAATACGACTTTAAACTGAAAGAGGGCAGGTTCAGATTAGGTGCCAGAAAGAAATTCTTTCCTGTGAGGGAGGTGAGGCACTGGAACAGGTTGTCCAGATAAGTTGTGGATGCCCCATCTCTGGAAGTGTCCCCAGTAGTGTTTCACTTTTAGCAACAGCAAGAAGAAAAAATGCAAAGGAACTTCCATTATCAGATGCCATATACAGTTTACTTGATCTTGGAAAAGTTAGAAACCCCAGATCCAGGGAGAGAAGAGCCACCTGGACTGCAGGTTTTGAACTTTCTCTAAGGAATAGAATAAATCTAGTTTCTTAAGTGTGGAGTGAATCATTCAAAAGATTTTTCTAAGTGATTTAACATGCCAGCCAGAGAAACAGGGAATGTGGTTTACATACATTTAACTACCCTCATATGAACATCAGAGGGTGTGTGGGACTCTTAAAAGCATGCAGAGTGAAGTAAAAGTGTACTGAGCAGGCACTACAAGCACATCCAAATAAGAGTAAATTTATATGTTGTGCTAGAGTGGGACTACCTTTTGAATGTCTTTGCAAAGCCATTTTTATGGCCCAATTATAATAGAGGATGCAGTTCAGAATTGGATAAATACCAAGGAATCTATCTGAGACCAAGTCTCCAAACATCAGAGGATTCCTCTGCCCCTCTGGGGAGTGTGTGTGCCTAAATATGCGCATTCTTAATTTACTATTTGAAGAAGAATTTGCTGTGTCAGATGTTCCACAGAACACCACTTTTAATGTTTGTGCTATTTTAAAAGCAAAAGGCCAACAACAAACCAGCCAAAAAATAGCATAAAGGACAATAGTTGGTAGATAGTTCAGCATTATGAAAAATTCTATTCACTAAACTTTATGAAACAGAACCCTCTGTTATGACAAGCACGAAGCAGACTAAACCAAATCCCTAGGATCATGAAAACATGGAAACTTTTCTTCTTCATAAATAAATAGGAAAAACATATTTTTCCCTTAGAGGCCATTAAGCTCTCTCTCCATTGACATCCTTACCCTTTGCTTGGCAACCCTGTTTTCTGGCCCCTTCTGAAAAGCCTTCCCCAAAACACCTGATTATCTCAGTCAAGCAGCATGAACTGTATTTTGTAAAAATGAACTTTATTTGTAAACTCTGAAAAGGGAAAGAAAAAAATCTAAGCACACAGAAATTGCAATAGACTATTCTAATGGGAACACAATTAGCAAGACTGTGTCATTCATTTGCCCAGCTCTGTCCCACTTCTCTGACAATGAAGAATGAGAGCTATTTCTGTGAGAGTCATAAAAATCCCCAGTTTGAGCAATTATTACATGCAATCATGTAACTAAATAGGAAGCTTCATACTGGGTGGCAAAAAGCCTACTGTAGAAAGGATGAAAATATTAACTACAAAGTGATAGATCAAAGCACCTCTCCTTCCCCTCATCCCTGTACTATTCCCAAAGGCTGTATTTCTTAAGGACCAAGCAAGTCTGCTTGCCAGTGTCAGCTCCTCTACAACCTTTAAAATTATTTCACAAATACGTCAGGAAGGCAACACTACCAGATTCATGGTTATTGACTAATGTTTACAAACACAGAAATAAATCTAGGAATCCAGGATATCTAGTTATCAAATACACTGACATTCACCTGCAGTATTACCCACACTGTATCTCAATAGTCTTGCTCACAGACAGAACATAAAGTTCCTCCAAAACCAGAATTAAGCTATCCATAAAGAGATAAATCACACTTCACACCTTCCGAGCCACAGGCACTCTTCCCCATCCCCTTAAAGTACATATTTCTCCTGAAAAAAAAAACTTTTTTTAACTTACCTGTGAACATGCAGAACCAGCAAAGCAAGATTTGGATGATCTACAATGCATTTCTAAACAGTGCTCACACTAAACCCCAACCACTTCAAACAAATTACAAGTGCCCACCATTGAATCAGGGTCCTAAGGTCTTTTCAGTATCTGAGATTGCTCAGAAGGTGATCCTTTGATCACCTGTATACAGTAACAGACTTCAAGAATCAATAGTTGTTAATAAAACATTAGCATTCTCCCAATCAATATACACATAACTATGAAATATTCAGCACAGGTATAAAAATGAGACCATAGCAAAATGAGAAGTGTTAATATATTGTTTCATGGTGTATAAAGTGCAGATTTAGATTTAAAAAAGGAAAAAATCCAAGACATGCTAAAGCCTTTGTCACACATATTTCTCACCATCAGAAAAGCCCATGAGACGTAAGAACCATGAAATTCATGGAAATTTTTTTTTGTGCAGCTTAACAAGTATTAAGGAATTCCTTTCTTTCATAAGTAAAAGCCTTACTCTGGAAATCATAAATCCAAGCAGCAAACACGAACGTACAACAGCAGAGCAGCAAAGTGCTGCACATTTCACAGATATGTCACTCCTAACCCACCACGACACACCGCCTTTCAGAGGATACACACCTGTCAAATCCAAATAAATGTACTGCAAATTCTTGGCTTTCTGGCTTTCTACAGGTCCAGTGATTGCATCCCAGATCATTTCCACCATTCCTTAAACTGAAGTCATAGGAATTTGGCACTCCTATGATCCAATGTGAACGGGCTCCTCTCTCTGTGGACAGGATTTCTCTGGGAGAAATGCATACATATGTGCCACACCCTGCACAGTCTTTGGTCGCACAGGAGGCACACACTGCAAGATGCACACAGGCATATTGGGAGAGCATTTGAGCATTTTTTCCTGATATTTTCCAGCAGCCATGTGCTCATTGTTACTCAAATCAGACAAGCTATAGAATCTAGTCGAGCACCAAAAGCAAACACTATAGATATTCTGTACTTGGCGATTAGTCACCTGACAGCTCTTCTTTGTATAGCTGAATGATGTTTGGACAGAAAAAAGAGGACACAACAGGGCAAACAGAGAATTCCTATCCAGCATGGCCAGCACTGGGCCTGGCTCCACCAGCCTTTGGAAGCAGACATTGACACAGCCTGGGACTCTGGGAATCAGTACGGGAGGTTTAAGCCACATTTATTCATCTGACTTGCCAACCTCACATGCATTGCAACTCCTCTTACCTGGGACCATTCTTGAGGGCACCTTCCTTGACACACATGAACAATCTTGCAGTTCAATGTGAAAAATACTTCTGTAAAGACACTGAAAGTCTGGGGGCAAAGACCCAGAATCTTTTCAAAAGAAGATGTGAAGTTAAGAAGAAGAGTTAAGAGTATTGCTGTACTGCTCAGCCCCAGAACTAAAAATAGGCTTTTAGGTTTCAGATGAGAAGATTAAAGATTCATACTCATGAAAAGGTATTTCAGATATTAAAATGGAGTGCAAATAGAAAGGTCAAAGCCTTCTCTGTGTTCACTGAGAATATGACAAGAGGTGACAGGCTTAAATTGTGGTAAGAGAGATTTAAAGGAGCCGTTAAGGAAACCTTTCTAAACCTCTGAGTAAGGGGGACACACACAAAAAGGGGATTAAAGTGTTTCACTCATTGAAATTGTTTGTGTTTTGTAAGAACAGATAAGACAAAGGATGCTTCAGAGTCCATGGATCCTGCCTTGAGGAATGGTGAGCCTGATGCCCTTCTCTATGATTCAGTTACTTCCTTGATTTAGTAGGAGAGTTCAATTCTGTGTCTAAGAACAAAGAGTTTGTTACAAATAGTATCTAGAAAAAGAATAGAGATTGGGAAATTTTTACATGTCTGGACAAAGGAGATGACAAATCCTGGAATTTATATCTCCAAAAAGATCAGAACTTGATTGAGTAAACTCTTTCCCAGAAGCAAGTTGCACTCCTTAAGGCATTCACCCTCACTGTGGGAGCAGATAACTAAAACATGAGAGATTTTGCTTCCAGCCACTGGCATCGATCCTGCAGCTGCTACATGTTTGTGAGAGAGCACATTCCCACTAAGAAATTAGTGTGGTGGCTCTCTTTCTATCCCTCACCTCACTGACTGTTTGTAGGAATTGCCACATTTAGGAATCTAGAGTTCTTATGCCATAAAAATGGATTTAGTCCTGTTGTATCAAGGAGAAATCCTGCAGTAAGAGAACTCAGGACAAATAAATGCTGACCAGGAGACATGGCTTGTCCTTGATGTCTCTTTAGATAGACAGCTTCATTCATTAATCCTGACTGAATATTAAATCAATAATTTTTTTTTATGCTTAATGCTTAAGTTTATGCATAAGCATGAACATACATAGGCAAAACAATTTAAAATACTGCATTTTTATGACAGTTTATATACCAGAACAAAAGGCTGCAGCTAAGAAATAATGTAAAAATGCTAATTATGCCTAAGTCAAGAAATACAACCATCAGCATGATTTGCGGTCAGCTGTTTAATTAATTTTAGTATTAATAAAGTTACAGAAAATCAATGTGTCAAAAGAACTTGAAAGGATTACCAACTACTCTGGACAAATTAGCAATACTTCCATGCCCAGAGCACAGGAAAGCACAAAGATGTTTAATTAAACTATTTACCAGTGAGGAATTTAAATCACTGTAAATATTGCATTTTTAGTACTTTTTTTCCCCTCAGATTGAAAGCACTTAGGAGCAAGTAATATTCCATTTTTCTGTTGCCATTTCTTTAAAGGAAGGAATGTAAAAAATGTTGCAGTCAAACCCAGTAAGCCCATAAAATGAAGGTGAAGTCAGGAACAAAAGAAAGTAACATGGCATTTAAAATTAGAGGACTGGGGAATAATTCAACTCCAAAGCAACAAAAGATGTTACAAAACTGCATGGAAAAAGGAAGGAGAAGATTTATAACATAAAGGCCACATGGTTACTCAGGGCTGATGCACACTGTGCTTCAATGAACTGCTATTGTTTCTTGAGAAAATGTCAATATCTATAAAAATAAACCTCACTGTTCACTGAATTCTTGCTGCTCTAAGTCTGTGTTTTTCTTGTATCTAATTTATCTGACTCTTTACTAGACTCCCCAATGCTTGTCACTGTGTCTGCATGAATTTGGGCAAAATACTCCAACTCTGTGTGCCTCAGCTTCCCTTTTCCAAAAGAGCAATTAAATACTTATCAGGCTTCAAGGGATGCATTGAGAAGCTACATTATCTGTTAGTACAGCATTCTCTGACAATACAGAAGAATCAGCCTTTTTAGTATTGTTAAAAACAGAGTTTCCTTATGGCAATGGTGCACCAGTTATCTCTCTGTGGGACTTATCTAAAGCCAAAATGAATGCCATTGAAATCTTTCTTCCACGTTAATGGGGTTTGAGTCAAAACCTCTGCGACTGTCAGTCAGCTGATGTGGAGTTGCTCGGGTTCTGTTTTGCTGGATTGATTTAATACACTTCCAGTCTTCTGTTGACTTGTCCTGCAGAGCAAAGAAATGCTCTCTGATGCAGGCAATGCCCACCAGCACACAGATTACCTGCTGCTGAACTTGGCCAACAGCTCTCCAAGGGACCTGAAACAAATGTTTCTGCATTTCAAGGGACCTCAAACTAAATCACATTTCCCTTCACAGTTCTGGGAACAGAGCTGCTATTGATTGCAGGTCAAACAAAGGAGTCCTACTTAACACCAGGAGCTAAGTCCTGCCTTGCCTTAGAGCACTTGACATTAAAGGACTCGGGTGAGTAGAGATCAGCGTAAAAATATCTTTTGTCTGCTCAGCTAACACAAGCAAAGTATCATCCATTCAGGCTGTCTTAAACCAATTTCCAAGTGCATCTGAAAATGTCTCAGTATTGTCCTGAAGATGTGCGGTGAGAAGACACGCACCCAGATCACAATGAGGCTCTTAGAAAGATCATGGCGTGCCTTCAGTGTGTCGTGACAGAGAGGATTCCAAAGAAGGGAACATATATTGGTTCCAAGCAGAATCAGCGTGGTCCAGATCTACCTGAGGTCCTCAGCCCCAGTCAAACCTATTGTGTTAAATATCTGATATCTAACCTATAAACAGCGACATAATTATGACCCCATCGCAACTGATATTTTCATCATTTTTCTAGGAAAGTTTGGCAAGTTTGCTGATGACACCAAGCTGAGTGGTACCCACCAGAGGGAAGGGATGCTATTCTGGAGGATCTTGACAGCCTTTAGAGGTGTGCACCTCAGAACTTCATGGTGTTCAACACGACCAAGTGTAATGTCCTGCACCCAGGCCAGGGCAATCCCAAATGAGTTCTCTCTGGGCGAAGAATGGATTGAGAGCAGCCTTCAAGTAGGAGAATTTAGGTGTGTTGGTGGAGGAGGAGATCAACATGACCCAGCAATGTGCACCTGCAGCCCACACAGCCAACCACATCCTGGGCTGCATGAAAAGCAGTGTGAGGAGCAGGTCGAGGGAGGTGACTGTCCCTTCACTCTGCTCTTGTGAGACCCCAGAGGAGCACTGTGTACAGCTCTGGGGCCCCCAACATAAGGAGGACACAGACCTGTTGGAGAGTCCAGAGGGGCCCCCAGACACGCTCCATGGCTGCAGAACCTCTCCTTTGAAGACAGGCTGAGAGATTTCAGGTTGCTCAGCCTGGAGAAAAGAAGGCTTCAGGGAGACCTTCCAGCACTTGCTGGAGCACCTAAAGAGGGCCTGTAAGAACTGGAAGGAGACTTTTTACATGGACACATAGTGACAGAACAAGGGGCAATAGCTTAAAACTGAAAGAGGGAAGGTTTAGATTACACATTAGGAAGAAACTCTTTACTGCAAGGATGATGAGGCCCTAGCACAGGTTGCCCAGAAAAGCTGTGGCTGTTCCATCCCTGGAAGTGTTCAAGGCCAGGTTGGATAGGGCTCTGAGCAACCTGGTCTAGTGTAAGGTGTCCCTGCCCATGGCAGGAGGAGGTGGAACTAGATGATCTTTAAGGTCCTTTAGAACCCAAACCATTCTATGATGCTATAAAAAAAATTATGTAGTTATTAGGCAAGTGTATTGCATTTGTGAGGCCTGGTAGCAGGTGAGCTATAGGGGTGGCTCTTGTGAGAAGCTGCCAGAAAGTTCCCCCATGTCCAGCAGAGCCAAGGCCAGACAACTCCAGGATGGACCTGCTGCTGGCCAATGCTGGGCCAATCAAGAATTATAGTAATGCCTCTTAGATTTAAGAAGAAAAAAAAAGTTATTGCTCAGATGTAATTTCAGCCAGAGAAGAACAGGGTGAGAATATGGGAGAGGAACAATTCTGCAGACACGCCGGTCAGGGTTGAAGGAGGGGCAGGAGCTGCTCCAGGTGTTGGAGCAGAGATTCCCCTGCAAACTGTGGTGCAGCCCAGGGTGAGGCAGCTGTGACCCTAGAGCCCATGGAGAGCCCCAGGGGTGCAGAGATCTACCCGCAGCCCATGGAGGAGCTCAAACCAAAGTAGCTGGATGCCTGAAAGGAGGCTGGGAACCCATGGGAGGTCCACGCTGCAGCAGAATTCTGGCAGGGATCTGCTGACCTGTGGAGAGAGGAGCTCACACTGGAGCAGGTTTCCTGGTAGGACCTGTGACCCTGTGAAGAACTCACACGGGAGCAGCCTGATGGACTGCACCCCATGGAACAGTGACCCACACTGCAACACCCTGTGGAGAAGCCTTGCCTGTGGGATGGACTTATGCTGGAGAAGTTTATGGAGAACTGTCTCACATGGGAGGGACCCCATGCTGGAGCAGGGCAAGGACTCCTCTCCCTGTGCACTGTCACAGTGATCAACTGACCATAACCCCCACTCCCACCTCCCTGCACCATTGGTGGGAGGAGCTCAGGAAGGAAGGAGGGATGGGGAGGAAGTGGTTTTATGGTCTGTTTTATTTCTCATTCTCCTGCTCCAATTTTGTTAGTAATGAATTCAATTAGTATCTCCAATTTGAGTCTGTTTTGCCCGTGACAGTATTTGGTAAGTGTCTTAGGTTACAAGAGGTGGCTGGGGGAGTGTATTCTATTGCCATCTGTTAGACATGGGACAGTTACCTTCTGTTAATTCTGCCACCTGTTAAAAACAGATGGGACAGTTTTCTTTATCTCTTCCACAACCAATCCTCTCTCCAGAAAATATTTTCTGTTCATGGGCCATTGAGTCTCACTGCATGACTGATAAAATTCCATCGACCCATTGCGAGATGCGCTGCCCAGGGGGAGGAGCCAAGCATTCCTACCTGGATATGATCTGAGATTTAGAAAACCTCAGACAACCTTTTTCCACTAGATTCCCAGAGAAGCAGCTTTCTTTTCCACTGCATTCCCAGAGGAAGAGCAGGCCCATCTCCAGCAGCCCTGGAGCTTCAGAGAAAAACTCCAGCCTTGTGCAGGATCCCTGCTCCAGCAGAAGCACAGCTGGCACTGCAGGAGGGCTGAGCCCCCATGGGATGGGACTGTGCCACCACCCTGACCCACAGGGCGTCAGGTCTTACTCTGACACTATCAGTGTTGTTTTGTATTACTGCATTTTTTTTTTAGTTTTATTTTTTTCCCTGATAAAGAACTGTCATTCCTATTCCCATACCTTTGCCTGAGAGCCCCTTAATTTCAAAATTATAACAATTCAGAGGGAGGGGGTTTGCATTCTCCATTTCAAGGGAAGCTCCTGCCCTCCTTAACAGACACCTGTCTTTTCAAACCAAGACAGTGAGTGATCTCTCCTGGTCTTTATCTCAACTAATCAATCAACTAATTAATCTCTGTTATATTTTTTTCTCCCCTGCCCAGTTGCAGAGGGAAATGATAGAGAGGCTTTGGTGGGTACCAGGAATCCGGACAGGGTCGCCACACTACATCCAGATCCTAATGATATCCTTTAGAACAGCAAGATCTAAAGAGAGCTCTTGCACAAGACAAACCTGAAAACTATTCCACCACAGACCTGGCTTCACTGCCTGCTGCCCCAGACTGATGTTTTCAGCTAGCAGGCAAATGTATCAATTCACCAATGCCAGCCCATCACAAGAACAGCGGTAACGTTTGTTTACTGACCTCCCTGAACATCCAAGACCCCACACAGCACTTTGAAAGTGCAAGTGCCACACCAAAAATAACAATGTTCCTTTCTGGAATGCTAATTTAGTTCACAAAGAAGAAATAGTGGAAAAGAAGGTCACTAGATTAGATTTCAGAAAACAGTGCTATCTTTCAAAGAGTGACCACATTATCAATTGCCTACCTAAAGGCTTTCATTCAGGTCTTTTACAAACACACACACTGATTCGGGATGTGAGGCCAGTAACCTGCCCTTTGAGATTGCCACTTCTCTATAGTAAAACTTGCTGCATTATTAGTATTGTTACGGAGTCAACCACACCACCTTGAACCTGACAGGTAAAGCCCAGCAACAAAAATACACAGGCATCAATTTTAGTAATAACAAACAATTTGAACATTTGTTCTAACCACAGCAGGGATTTTCTGCGGTTGAGCTGCCTTTCACAGATAGGGGAGGGGAAGAAGGGAAGAGCAGGAGAAAGGGTTTCTGATTTTTTCTCTTGAAAATGAGATGTCTCAGAACTCTTACATTCTTCTACGCTTTAAGCACAACTTTTCTAATAACGTGCTGGAGAAGGGCTTGTTCTGAAAAGCACAGTACATTCAAAACTGAATGCTGCCCCAGAAACCACACAGGATGGAAGTGAAGTGACTTATGGGATAACCAGTCAAAATCATGAGCTTTTCTTACTTCCTCTTCTCTACCAATACTGTAAATCAAATTAGAACATAAACTCAAGACTAAGATTTATATTATAAGACTTCTTCTAAATAATATACTTCCATTCTAAGACTTCTAAATTATATATTTCTATGTAACATCTATTTTTTCACAGAATTAGAATACTGAACTATGTGTTTTGAAAATACTTCCTGTTTCTGTGGTAGATAGAAACTTACTTTTTGCAAGTAACACACTAATATTTTACTGATTTATTGCTTTGAGAAAGCAAAGGTTAAAGAAATCCTGGAAATATTATCACAGCAAATGAGGACTGAAAGAGGGTTAAAGCACAGTCCACTATTGAAGTATCATGTAGACCAGTAAGTTATGGAGGTGGATTATTTTCAAAAAGACAGCATAGCTTTGGTGCATGAAGAGGAGGATGCTTGCACAGGTCTCACCCCATTTTTACAGAATGGGTACTACTGACATGCTGGATGGCCAGATAACTTTCCATGCTACTTCTTGAAACGATAAAACTTGGACAAAATTAGCTGAGACATTCGCAAGTCCAAAGGAGGCTTCTTCATTTAGAAGAATGGCCATGAATAACACATGGAAATAGAGAATGAAAAATCTCCTGGCACTCTCATTTGAAAAAGTCTTTAAGCTTTATTACACAGTCAGTGAATATTCATAATAAATTGAAAAAAAAAAAAACCAAGAAAAAAAAAAAAAACAAACACAGGCAAACAAGAAAGCCCCAGATGAAACAAAATACAGTGTCAAGCCCAGTAGTGACCACATGAACTGAAACTTATACTTTGAATGACTGCAGGATTTGAGGGAGTTTTTCGTGTTCCATGCAGATGCAAGGAGAAAATTGCAAAATTAGTCATTATTTTTTAAATGGCTGTCGTAGCTGTTAAAGGCCAGGAAACTTTTTTGTGATCATTGTGATTGTCTTCGTAGAAAATGCCAACATTATGCCAAGCGAGATGAAACCTACCCACATTGTTTTCTCTTCCTAGCAGCATGATATATGAGGTCATTACAGGTAACTTATAGTTTATTAAGATGAAAAATCATTAGCATACTTGATTGAATGGCAGTGAGATATAGGAACTATATATTCTAGTTTCAAACTACAGAAAATCATGTGCATGAATTTTTAACATCATATCAGAGGACAGATGAAGCCCATCAAAAATAAAAGTATTATATTCTTATTGGGTAATTATTAAGGCTTTTAAAAGCATAAAATGAAATAATGCACTTCTGAAGCAAACTGCTTCCCAAACTGCTATGTTAGAAGAAAGCAACACAAGAGAACTTATTTTTCAACAAGCAACCAGGGTAAAAACATGTGAGAATCAATCAAATGCTACAAATCAGTAGATTCCAGCAAATGAGAACATCTGGAGCAACAAATCTTGCTGCCAGTTTCAGAATGGACAGGACTGTGATTTACTAGAGAACAGATAAACAACCTGTCAGTGTCCCAGGAAGAGACTGAAAAGCAGGCTCCTATTCCAGGGTAACTTTTCTTAATAAAACCATCTTTCACTCAACAAGTTAATTAAAATTCAGTGCACAAAGCCCTAGGAACAGGTAAGCAGAAAACCACTAATGTACCTTTCTTGGTGAACACAGGTTGAAGTTATTACTACGAGGCTGACTAATCTGTCTCATCATCCCAGGTCTTTTGCTTATGTGAGACTGAACACTGATTATTTATTAAAATAGTCAGTACTTGATTTTAAGTCATAGGTGAGAGTGTAATATAACTGTAGACTTCATCCAGAATAATGTTTTAGTCACTCTGTCCATATGACTGCATTTTCTATGCAATCAGCACATCTTCCAACACAGCAGCTTCTTATTGACAACCACAGAAGTTCCTACTTCACAGTTGGAAACTATTATCCAAAAATTGTTTTGGGAAAAAAACTTTCAGCAACATCAAAACTGTACAAATTAGTTCAATTTCACTAAGATCCAGTGTTTTAAAGAAAATACTGGAAGCAGCATATTTAAAATTCAGCAATATCCAAATGAATTTTATTTTGCTCAATTCAAATTGACAGAGCATTTCAGCAATCACTCAATTTCCTTTTATAAAGATAAAACCCCTTCAATATCAAATGGAAACATTTCTTTCTGCTTAAAAATTGTTTCTGATTTACACCTTCCACATACAGATTTACACCTTCCACATCCTTTCCGCCTTTTGAAAGCTACAAGAGCTGGGATCAGCCACCAAGCATATACCAGCCCAGCAACACACAGAATCTGCTCAACTGCAAATGACTTTATACCTTGATGAACTAGACTCAGGCTTCCCAAAACAAGATATCTCCTGCGCCATGGAGAAACTCTGCTTCAGGCTCAGCAGCGTACAAAACACACGCAATGCCATGCATGTGCCTAAAGCACTTATATCTGAAACTTCATCTTTATCCTGAACCCATCTGAGCCTTACCCCACACACACACAATTTTAATCAAAACACCAACCCATCTCAGGCTTTCAGATTTGTCTCCAAATGCATGGTTCAATAGCAAGAAAATTTCTCATCGATTTGGTTGGAACAAAGAGTAACAAAATTTTAAAGACCTGAGTAATAGCTACAGTCTATGGTGCCTGCTAAACATTTGTTGTCAGTGTAAGGGAAAATTACTTAAGTATTTGCTGCCTATTTTTTTTCCTTTTTTTTTAATCATTACTATTACTGCTAGAAGTCTGTTTAAGCATAATGTGAAATACAAAGACAGGATTAGTGCTTCTATTGCACAGTACTTAACTACATTTAATATTATAACAAACACTTATTTCTAAATACAACAGGCAATGAACCAAGTTTCTCCTGATCTGTGTAATGCACTTGCTCTGCTTTTTAATGACAATGTCAAAAATGAAGTGATTTTTGCAAGACAGTAAACCTGCAAGAAATAGTTGTCTCTCGCATTCCATTATTTGTTCTTTTATCTGCTCTGGATTCTTTGTGTGCATGCTCTTTAAGTGAATGTTCCCTCATTACTGTCAAGCAACTTGTCTTGCTACTTCACACTTTCTCGGTGTATCACAATGCATGCCTAATGATAGTGCCTTGCTGGAAAGAAAGGCACATTAGGAAATTAGTAGAGCATATATGGAAGAGAAAGAGTCAGATTATCAAAATCACTCTCCCCATCACTGTGAAGGTTGATACCTCACACAGCACAGAATTTAAGGTCTGAATCTGTCATGTCACATTGTAAAAGATCAAGAAAAAGTGAAAAGAGACAGGTTACACAGAAATAATAACTCTTTGGGCAAAATAAAAATCAGCTTCCCGACAGCTATTTAGTATCAGTATCTCTCAAGAGGTGGGCAGGACTTTCCTACAGTTTTATAAAGTATATAATATCAGCTGAAAGACATGCTGTCATCATGAAAGTCAACATTTCCTATGACCTTCCCTAAGGATAACACGCATTACAATGTAGTTATTCCAGGCTGAAAATCATTCTGATATTGAATATTCCTGTGCCAACTTTCCACTTCAGAGAACAGCTCACCCAACACCATTCTAAACATGTGTCAAGCTGATTTATATCCATTTCAATAAACCTACCTAATATTTTCCTCCTTTGCATGACAGGTGTACCATCAAAATAATCCCAAAATCAAGACTTTCTGAAGCACTGTCATTGAAAGATGTTATTCAGCTAGATGGAGTTGGGATGAGCAGTTCAGCAGCTTCTCACTTTTTCTGAGACTACCAGAGACGGTCTCTTAAAAACCTCTAAATGGAAATGAGGTCCTACCTACTTTCCACTAGGAATTTTTAGACCTCATTTGGCAGATAGATATCTTTAAAAACACCTAGCTAGATTGTCTAATGCTATCCACTTGCTGTCTTTTCTAAACAACATGTCATAGCTCTTGAGACATTAATTCTCAGCATTAACAACAATTTCCAAACCACCTAACAATAACTGGATTTAAGAACTTTATACATTTCAGTTTCCTTTTGCATGTTTGTCTCGGCTCTGTCCAGAAAGCTTCTCCTCCTGGGTAACTTCTCATCTTTCAATCCACTGACCAGTTTCAGCTGATGAAGTCTTATTTCTTCTCACACCACACGTGATCTCAGCCTCTGCACCTCACACAGAAGGCAGATGTGGGACACAAAGGGACTGTGTCTTGGCTGGCAAGAGCCCTCAGTGGCCTTCCTCAGCCACCTTCCAAGCTAACCCCAAGGCACTTCCTACCACATTTATCCACCCTACCTGCGCCTAAACTTCATCCTGGCAAAGGGCCAGCTGCTGAGTGGCATTTGGGTCTAGACAGAAGGCAAGTGTGGCAGTGCCAGCGCTGCAGCTGAGAGCTCACCTGTGCAGGAGAAGTCATCGACGCGCACGTACCCCGTGATGCAGTCGCAGCGGTAGGACCCAGGCAGGTTGACACACACGGTGTTGGCGTGGCAATAGTGCATCTTGGCAGCACACTCATCAATGTCTGCAGGGAAGAACCACACAGGGAACTTAGAGTCAGACTCAGTGAAATGAATAACATGACATTACAGAAAATAAATTCCATTTACAGCTCCAAAGGCAATCTGTTTAAACACTAGTACTAAAAAACAAGGCAAATTCAGTAAAAAACATTCCTTAAAATAGAGCTAAAACTCCTGTATCACAGCAATGTGTTCCTTCCCACTGTTCTTCATGAAACATTATTTCTTTTTTTAATTCTGGAAAAAACACACATTTGGGGTTTTTTTCCAATGCTAAAAACCAAAAACTGATGCAGTTTTCAAACACATAAAATAGTGTCAAAGTATGCAATACTGAAAATCCTAAGTCTTACGGGCACAGTAATCCACACAGCCTGGGCTCAGTTGAATTGTGGTCAGATATGGCACACCAGGTTTGCCAGGACAGCGCAGGAACAGATTCCACTGCCCAGCTGAACAGTGAGTTCTCCACACCTCCAGACTCACCCAAGTGCTCTGGCAATGCACAGAACCTGGACACACGGTTCTGCTGCAGGAGTTACTGGCCAGGGCTCTCTGCCAGCTCCACATGTCACACAAGGAGAAGACTGAACCAGTCACCTAAGCCCACTTTATGGTTTGCATCACATCAAAGCAAAAAACCCCACATTATCAAGGAGCAGCAAAAGCTTGACCTCATGTCTCAGCTTAAGCAATCTCTATTGCCGCTGCAAATCCAAAATCCATAACTGTTTTCACAATAGTGACTCAAACCTGTCATTTACTGCCTGTTTAAATATCCCAAAGCTCTGTCATACTGTAAACTGTAAAATCTTCTCCATTCCTTTTTTACAAAACCAGACATTATACTGAAGAATTTTCTTTATTTTTTTTCTCAGCAGGATAGATTTTCTGCTTAGCAGCGCAGATTTTACATGAAGTAATTCATGGTTTTCAAAATATTTAATTCTAGTGTTACATATGTCCAACACAAAGAAAGATGAATCAGAGACATTTTTCCTCCTGTTACTTTCTTTTTGTTGTTGATTGCTCACACTCTGGAAAGGTATCAATTGACAGCACAGCTGAAGAACCTCCTCAGCTCGAGGAGAGGTCACCCCACAGTGCAGCCTCCTATCACACCCCTCTGCACAGCCATCTACAGTACCCCTTCTCCCTCCACACAATGCTTTTGGGAACACCAAAACATCAGCATTCTGCCCCAGAATGGGGGGAGGGAGTTTAATTGTGCACATGCTGAGTTCTTGGTTACCTAAAATCAGGTATCTTGTTTAACTTTCCTAAACTGAAGCAGCTGCAGTTGAGATACACCCCCATTTTCCAGTCTCTGAAAATGAAACACATGCCAGCTACACTCACACTTTCTACATTACAGACATCTGTCCAGCAGCAGCTACCAGCTAAATATCTTCGTGCTGGCCAGCAAACAGCTGGCAGCGATCTCTGACTGCTGCCAACTTGGGATGAATCAGAAATGATGGCTTGCAGGCAAAATACTTTGTGTACCACTGCAAACACCTCAAACTATCTCATTCTTGCATTTCTGTTGTTTCAGTTGCAGTGCCACTTGATGAAATGAATTTTAAAAAGTCAGGAGCATCAATATATGAAAGATAAAAGCCAGAAAAAATCCTCCCACATGTCTTGTTATCACACCACTGAGTGCATGAGCCACTTGGGAAACTCTCAGGTGTTGACGTGTGTTCACACTGATCTGCTTGCAGACTATTTTTAATAGGCTTTTGGAGCGTAGCTTTGAGGAGTTTTGCTCTTGCATATCTAATAATTTTCTAGCATAAAAGGAAAAGGAATGAAAAGAGGTCTGCAAAGAAAGCAAGAATGTCAAAACAGCAACCAATTCACCTGAAAATTAACCTTATGCACTACCCTTCATCTCCTGTTCCCTCACTACACTTTTCTTTATTCCCTCAAGGGGAAGTGAGAGGATTAAAAGTGTCAAAGGTGAAGGAATTTGAACTTAGATTCATTGCAAAAATGGCCCAGGTTGCTGCAACAAAAAATATGAGAATACCCAGAGATAAAAAGAAAATTCACTACCTATATGAAAATACTGCCATGAGAGAAGATCTCAAAAGGAGACTAACGACTTCAAGTGATGACTTGACTATAAATAGAAGAATTGAGCAAAACTAACTGGCACTGAGTTGCTGCAGAAGTTCCAGAGCCCAGGAAGAAAAAGTCTGAGCCTAACAAAGGAAGGAAAAAAAAAAAAAAAAAAAAAAAGATGTCTCTTCAAACTTTGTTCATTTATTTAACTGTCTTTGCAATCTTTAAGGGTTACATTTTCTATAAACCCTTTCAGCATTTCAGATTTTCTTTTACCTTTGCAGTATTAGCCTTCCACTAATACATGCATTTTCTTTAGAGAGAACAATATTGAGAGGTCAAAACTGGCAACAGAATTTTCTTATTAAAGCCTGTAGGGCAACACTAAATCTGTTGCTCTGGACCACGGTGCTACAAATACTTGTAAAAGGTTAGGTATTCATCACAAAAAGCTTTGCGTTTTTACTTAATATTGTTAGAGTAAAACCCATAAAGCACACAGTGCTATATATCAGTTCAGCTGTAATGGAGCTCAAATTGTGATTCATGCGTATGGATTGCCTGTCGCATTTGAAATATTAAAGCTCATCTTCTAGTGGTCTTTGGAGGTGACAAAAATACATGATTTATGCTTCTCTCTAGGCTGGTGAAGTAGTTTGTTTTTCTTTTAAAAAGGTATACTTATGGTCTTTAAAATGAGACTTGACACAGCATAATTATCACGCACATATCACCAGCTTCCATCTACATCAGCTCACACTTTGCACCAACAGAGACATTTGGGCTCCAGCTTTCTGCAAGGTCTGGTGTGTTAGAGGGTGGGCTGGCCTGGGAAGGGACTGGTACCCTGCTGGATTCCAGTGTCTCCTCAGCAGCCAGTGAAACAGGGTTCATTGTCAGTGCAGAGCTCTCCTTACAGCATTACTCACACACCCTAGAGCTAATTAGCTATCTCCATGACTCTACTGCAATAAACAGAGTATGTGAACTCACAGGCAATGATAAAAGATAATGTCTGTCATTAGTTGTGCCAGTGCACTCAGCAGTGCTGTGAGTACACTGGGACAAACACAGGGAAAGTATCTCAGTGGAGCTGCCTGCTTAGCACCTGACAGGAATCACCTCATACAGCCGAGGAAACCAGGTGGGAGGGGAAGACAATGCAAATGGTGTTCAACCGTGGCCCAGGAAAGAGGTTTTCTCATCTGCAAATGTACTTTACAAACTGTCCAAACCACTTAACTCTCTTTATGCTTGATTTAGAATCCTATTACTAAATATCTGTAATGCTTAAAGATGACAACAAGACACCAGATCTCAACTAGAGCATCTCTTTGCTGTTTGTCCTCCCCAATAAGTCACATCAAACCAAAATAATTTCAGCTGTAAAGAAGGCACAATACCTACGAATGGCAATGGGAGTTTGAGAATTTAGTTTCTCAACTCCAAGGTGAAATGGAGCTATTGTTTTTTAAACCGCTAGTCCTGTAATAACCATGAGGGAACAATTTTGAAACAAAGCACTCTCTGCCTCTGGAATTGTACACCACTCTTTCCATGCACTTAACAATAATCCCTTTACACATTAGTGCTGTCATCACCTGTTGCTTGGGGCTTCATTTTCAGTTTTACTACTAAAAGACAGTAATATACAAATCAAAACAAAATGAAACAAATTATGAAGTGTTCCAGAGCAGTAACAGATTATGTATTTTTATTATAATCAATTTGCAACTATCTCCCAGTTATTCACTTTCCAGCTGGGGACTATACCAAACTAAATTAGAATTTTTGGGAACTCTGTAGGAAAGCAAAGGCAGAAAATCAAAAATGGGGGGAAAAAAAACCCCAGCTTTGCAGAAAGCTCTGATGTCTAATTCATGATTATTAATACGGGGGAGGATTCCCCTCCCCTCTTTTTATTCAAGCCAGTACTATGTATTGACTTGAATGGTATCAAACCCTGGTCTACATAATCAGGATTTTTTAAAATGTGAAATCAAACAGTGTTACTATTCAAGTAACGTCAAATCTTAAAGAATGTTCACAAGGTGATGGAATCATATCAGTGAAGTGTCCAAAACAGCAGAGAACAGCAGCAGTGGAGCACGAGACAGACCCTAAAATAGACCCTAAAATTTCAGCCACCTCATGCTTATGCTAAAATGAACACATGCCATTTTCACTCCACTGACTTAGCTGCTCCTTGTTCATTATATTTGCTTGCTCTCCAGATTCTCCCTGATTCCGCCCTCCCCTGCTCTTATCTCCTTTCCACTGTCAAACTCACTTGACTTCAGCTCCGCTTGCCTTTCTATTTTATCTTTTCACCCTTCCTCTGCCTGTCTTCTTTCTCACACATCTCATGCATCTAACATACCCCACACACCTGGTTTTTACCTTTAGCACAGGCCTGGTTTCTCACTTTGTGCACCAGAACCCTCAGGGAGCCATAAAGCACTAGACACAGCAGTCAGCAGTTCCCCACGAGCTGGCACAAGCTCAGCCTCCCCCAGTTGCCCGAGTAAGAAGAGACTAATTACTGGCAGCAAATGTTTAGGCTAGCCTTAAAACTGTTTACCAACAACTGTTTACCTGCCTTCTTGGTAGCAATTCATCTCCTCCAAGGCAGGGCAGCAGTACAGCTCTGCCTTGGGGATGGAGCTACTGCCCGTTCAGAGGCAGGGAAAGAGCCCAGAGCAAGAGCAGATAAGCCAAAGAAAAACGTCCCTTTCAACAAGGCTGAGAAATATTACCCTAATGTCATTAAGAAACTAAGTAGTGAAAAATGCCTTTATAAATTAGGGCTGGCGTAGCATCACCTGGGAATCCAAAGGCAATACAATAACTATCAATATAATAATATCAGGAAGTATTATCACTTTGACTTTTAGAGCACCATTAAAATGGTGCAGCCTCTTCCTCTGCGCACAGCATAGAAGTGCTTTACATTGCTACACCCACTTTATGATCAGTACTAGAGTATCAATATTCCAAATCTGCTGCTCTAGGGATGGAAACCGTACAACTATCAGGTTAAACAACTAAACAGATGAATGTTTTAAAGCACATATTCACATGCAAATCACACTTGAACAGTCATACTTTCCAGTGCAGACTAGCCCCAAACAAACATTCCTGAGAAGGACAAAAACAAAAATTCGAGGGAATGTTCCTGGTCTTTATTTCAACAGTAGTAAGCTTAAATACTTTCACCATTCACACTCAAGGAAGCAATTGATTATTCTCAAAAAGAGATCACATTTTGCTACCTGTTTCTCAGCTACAGTAGTAAACTGCCCGGGGTTGTTTCCTAAAATCTGTCCTAGTGAAGCCTTAGATGTTAAAATATTGCCTAGGTACAATAGAGTCCCTACTCCATCCTTGTTATTGCTTACAATAATACACAAATAATCAGCATCTTTACTTAAGGTTATGATTTTTTGTTGAAAAAAATGAAAATTTAAAAAAATAACTGATTTCCATTGCCTGAATCTGCCCTGATCTGACCAATTCCCTGACTCTCTGGAGTCAGAGAATTTCATCTATAGTCTATTTTGGTCATCAATCCTCAAAACAACACAATCCTGTCTTGAAAGGCAGCACTCAGCCTTTTAAAAATCTTGCTGTTCAGACGATCTAGTGTCCCTCTCAGCAAGAAGTTTTTTCCTTTTATTATGCTACTAAGTTCTGCTTCTCTCTGAAAACTGAAAATTTGCAGTTCCACTCTCCTTTGTGCTTTCCATCATCACACTGGCAAATTACGTGCACTGGTTTGGTGGGATGGTCCCAAAGAACCCTGGGATCTCTTAGGATAAAATCAGTTTGTTTAAATTAAAGCTCTCCTAAAAGATCATTTCAATCAGTTCAAAAGCTGCCATTGATGTGTTAACATCAAAGAAAATATAAGTCATGTGGTGTTGTTTTTAATATAAAGGAACTGTTTTCTTAACCCTAAGTGCATTCATTTGATAAATACATTAATAGAAAATGTTCACAGACTTACTACTTTTTTAAAAATGTTTGCAGCTTTAGTTCTTAGGGATGGTTGATAACTTATTCATAAGGTTTCTCTGACAGTTGCAAATAAGTTATTTTAAAAAATATGCAGCCAGAATTCGCATATGATAACACAGCTTAAGAGAATGCAGATTAAAAATAATCACAGAAAGCAGAATGAAACATTTGGGGAAACAGGTTTTGGCTAACAGCAGCAGCTCAGTCATTTGCTCCAACATGCCAAAGCAACTAGGAAAAACAAGTAAAAATTCTGCTTGTACTGCTGTAGCAGCTGCTGTGATGTTTAGAACTAACTGAAGTTTAAAAGGATTGCTTTATCCGGGATTACTCAAGCCTTTTAATTTTTTTCTTCTAATTACTCTTTGAAACTATACTGATATTTCTATTTAGAATGCACAGCAGCAGAACAGGCTACTAAGGAGTGTGCCTGAGTGGGTGTAAGGATTTTTCTTTAAAGACTGCTGAATTTGCCCTTCCCCACAGTGGCTTATGAGAGGTCATGTAACATTTTGGGAGTCTACCTGGCCAGAAGGATTCAGGACTTTTACCCAAGTCAGTGCCACCTTCCCTGCTCTCCAGCTACTCCCTAGCCCCTTGGATTCCATCAAGGCAGATCAATGACTTGGAGGATACTCTGCTGTAAGGGATTCTTGGATTCTGAGGAACATTCATTACATCCTCTCATGGACATTATGGCAGAGAGGTTCTTTAACACCCCCAGGTATTTTAACATACTCAGGCATACCAGCAGCTACTTGAAGTGGGAATTTTGTATTTCAGGGAAATGGCCTGGTGTCCTTCAGGAAGGGGGGAAAAATTAAAAGGGAAAAAAAAAAAAAAAAAAAAAAAAAGACGATGACTGCTGCCTCTTGAACTGTATTAACTGCTCTGAATAGAGCAAGATGTAATGGCAGGTAGCCTGGGAGAAATACTGAGAAACTGCTTCATTTTGAGGCTTCAAACTGACAGAAGGTGGGGTTAGATTAGACACTGGGAAAAACTTCTTTCATGTGAGGGTGGTGAGGCAAGAGCAGCATGCCCAGAGGAGACAGGGTGCCCCATCCCTGGCAGTGTTCCAGTGGAAGGTGTCCTTTCCCATGGCAGGGGGGTTGGAAATAGGTGCTCTTTAAGGCCCCTTCCAACTCAAACCATTCTGTGATTCTGTGCAACTTCTGCTGATGATAATCAGACCACTTGAACTAAAAGAGAGGTAATCCCATATAACCTGGTGCTGGCCCTACAGGAGCTGTTGGGTGTCAGAACTTTGCAGAAGCAAGCCTACAACAGGAGAAGATGTTTGCTCTCTGTAGAGTCATACCCAGGAGATTTCAGGGGTTACAGAGCTATGGCTGTATCCCCCAAGAACAGCACTACATCATAAAGCAGCAGAGATCTGTACTCTCTCTATCCACAGTCAGAGCCATGGTCCTGGCAATATTGCCAAGGACTCTGCAGCAGGTAACAGCTAAATTCAGTGAAAGGTAAGAGAGAAGCTCAGAAAAAGAATGCCATTTAAATATAATGTATTTTGAAGGCTTCTCTTATAAAAATATTGAATTAGAAATAAGCCCATGTAGCTGTCTCATAATGATGTTAGGGTTTTTTTCATACATATTTTATCTTAAAAACAGCTCCAAAAATGCTGTTCTTTTTATTATTTTTATGAAATATGTTGTGTTCAATATTTCACATTATAAATGCTTTCATCCATCAGCCATACTTTTTCAAAGTTAGTAAATAATCATACCTGGACATGTTATCTTTTTCAGAAGAGAAGTTTCCTTAAGGCTTCTCTCCAAGTGTTAATTTAGGAATAAATAAACATTTCTACAGATGTGATAAGTAAAATGTTGGTGTTCCTAAGGTTCATCCTTGTAGATATAATAAATGCTTGCATAGGCATTGCGACATGTAGCCAACAAAGAAAATATTGCTTAAATTCCCCATAATAATCATGTTTGGCAGTGCAACAGAAATTAAACAGTACAGAAAACATCAAAAACCACTGGCTTTTCCTGTCCTCCCTCAGGTATGATGTATATTTTTTTCCAGAATGCAGGAGATGTTTTGGGAATCTCCTAGCTGCTGAGGAGAAGATAGTGGGGAAAAAAGGCTTATCACACAAGGCGTATGCAGGACACATTTTTTCCACCAAAGATGGTTTGATAAGCCAAACAGTAAATGGTGAGCTGTCCTGTCACCAGCTGCCAACATGGCACATCTCCTGGCAACCGCAGGCTTTGAGGTTTGGAGTCAGCACTGTGACACTTCTCCACCACCCCCATGCTGAAACCCAGAGCAATGACAAGGGGCTGATCTGAGCACGTTCCCTCACAAATCCATGCAGACCAAGAAATACGTAAATATCTGTGAAGCTCGTTCCCTTACAGCAGTGGTGCTCACCAGTGCAGCACAGTTTGCTTCCCTGGGCCACAGAGGGACCTAATTGCTTTCCCCTGGCTAGAACCCAGGATTAGAAACCTCACCAAATTACCACAGGGAAAGAAGTGGAAAGAGTTATATATAATAAATCTAACTGGACTACTCTCCCTTAGTAGTACTCTCCCTTAGTACAACTCTTTCACCCATCTTTCTTCTTCAAAGGCTCTTAATGCACAAGAATTCATTCTAAATCTAACTACTTCATGCTTAGCTGTAAGTTACCATTACATAAGTCGACTACAAATAAAAGGTTATGCTACTGCTGCTCACAAATATATTACTGCCCATTAGAAAACAAAGCAAAATAATCACCTCATCTCAGGAAAATAGCTCTGTTCCCTAGAATGACTGCTCCTACTTTACTACATAAATGTACTCCTGAAGCCAGGCTTGCTTTGGCTTTGATTTCACTTCTGAAAGAAACTCCTGGATCTCAGCAAGCACTGATGAAATAAATTCTGCTATCCAAAAAGGAATGTAGGATTTCTGTAACAGATTCACCTCCTTATTTATTGTTATTTTTTAATCTTTCCAAATACTCTGAGAGATACCAGTGGATGCTTACACAGAGGGAGCGTTGAAGGGAAGAGGTGAGGGAAATGCTGGTTTTTTTTCTAATCTTCCATTTACCTAATACAGGTAAATATTAGCCAAGCAGTACAATACATTGAAGTAACTCTATCCATTTTCATTCAGCTCATACCTTACCTTTTCAATCCCCTCTATCTGATTTTACTAATGGCTGGGGTTGAACAATGGATTATTATATCAAAATGAGCAATTCTTTCTTCATGCCATTATACTGAGAGTAATTATATTAAATATTTCGTTCCATCAGCATGTGTCTTATGCCACCATCCACCATTTTTCTTTCACTCTCTATTTTTTGCCCAGTACTCTTACCCAGTTTTTCTCCTTCTATATACATCCTGCAATATTGACTGGCTTACTCTTTCAAATCCACACAGATGCTATCTTCAAATGATAAATTGTAGAAGGCTCCCCATGTAACTGATCTACAATCCCTGTGCCCACAGCAACATTTTACTGTGACATTTTGAAGGATGCTGTAGCTCTCTGAAAAATTAAACGCTTATGAAAACTGTATGGGGCTTTTTTGGGGTGGTGTCTTTATCATGTTTGAAAAAACCTACAGCCCTGGACAACTATTAGTCTAGTATTTTATAATGACTTTAATATATATTGTTATAATAAATGAGACAGATAGTAGCAAAAATCATATCAAATTAATACTCCACAATTTTGCACTGAAGTATTTTTTTCACTCAAGGACTATTTGTGCAGCACACAGGCTACAGAACAACACTGTCCCATGCTGCCAAACACCAACTGTGCCCTATCCTCTCTATTTATGGCCTTCATTTTCTTAACTATTCTCTTAACATCTTTTCAGCAATTCATTATTCAGCTGTTTCCATTACATCTTGTTCCCCTATCCAGCTCTGCTGAAAAATCCATGAGGAAGCACTGAAGTGGCAGACGCATCACCATTGCTGAGTTGGCAGCAGCGCTTCCTCACTGCCACATAATTCAAACCAGGTGGTTGCACATGATAGAGGATTTACTGGTTTTATTTTCATGGGTCCAGATTATTCCCTGTTAATCAGGTTCCACAGAGGATAAAGACTAATATCATATTCAGATAAGGAAATTATGGATCATTGCAAAACAGTTCCTTTCCGAGTATCCCTCAGAGCCATGCTAAACGCGTTTTTGTGTTCCACATCCTTGCTATGCCATCTAGTCTTATTGTTTGTTCCTTTTTAAATTTAATTTCATCTATAATGGAAAAATAAACAATGAAACATCAGCAGAATAAAAACACCTAATTTTAGATATTACAAATATTTTTCCCTATAAACACAATCTTAATTGACATAACTGAAAAGTTCAAGATGGATCTCTCATCAGCAAATATGATAATCAGGTGTGATTTATAGCACTAGTTACTAAAGGAGGCATTTCTGGTTTGGAGATTGCAACAGTACTGCATTCCTTAGGCAAAACCTGAGGTGAAACAAGTAAGAGGAACAGTAAGAGGGGGTGGGGGAGAATCCAACAGCTGATCATAAAAATATTCTTTACCTGGAACCTAAAGTCCTGCCTCAACACTTAGGATAAATTTTAATTGCTTTGCTTTTGGCTATGAAATTGAACTGGTGATTTAATGCTTTCCCCTTTGATAACATAGTCACATGCTTAGCTGCAGTTAAAAAAAGAAGAAATTGGAACACTCACATCCTTAATATTTCATTTTTAGTAACTCTTCATCTAAATTACTTCATAGCCCATCATCATAGGGTGTTTTACAATATATGTTTTAGATACATTTCCTTTATCAGTATCAGCTACTGAGGAATACATTCACGAATTCCCTTGAGTTCCACCAAGGCAAGTGGTCAGAGCACAAAGAAAGGCTGGAGCAGAGAGCTGCAGAGCCAGTCCTTCCCAGCCACGAAAGCTAACTGCGAGGGATGTGCAGCTTGCCCCAAGCTTTAATGGGAGACCCTGAATGGGCACATGCCCTCCTGCCAAGAGCCCTCCTGCAAACAAGCTTCCCGAGCTTTCCAGAAGCAGGGTTTTAACTTGTAGAACACAGCACACCTTCGGGAGTAGAGGTTGGGAACAGAGGCAGCATTGTGTTGCTAATTGTGATAGTGAATTACTATTTTATTGCCAGCATCATTACATAAATTTCAGAGTATGTTATCAGCAGTAACACCCAATTCCAGCATGGCCATGGCTGGCTTTTACCGGTTCTTCCAAAACCCAGCAGAATTCTCTGTAAAATACAGGACTGCACAGCAGGGCAGTGGCAAAGACATACTTTAACATAGGTTAAAGTAATCCTTGTGAAAGTTAGCAGAAAGCCCAGAAATGAATAATGAATTGTTGAAAGTCCAGAAATGGGCTTTGAACCAACCTACTGAATAGTCTGTGTGTGTGTATGTACTTATTTGTACACTGGAGAGGAAGGTGAATCAACAAAGATCTCACCCTGAATGAAGAGAAAGAAAAGGAGGGTCGAATGAGCATTACTGATTCCAATTGCTGTGTTCTGACTCAAATTTTTATGCTAGATTAAGCTTTATTTAATTGCAAAATAGTAACTCTTAAATTGCTGTTGATGAAACCTTCATGTATTTTGTCTCTGCAGAGAACCATTATGAAAACCATGTGAGATTCCATTACCAATATAAAGATGGAAACTTCTATAGATATCTAATGCATTTCCATCATCTTGATTAAGAAGCAAATTCTGGCCTGATTTCATTGGTCATTCTACATTAGTTGTAAATAAATGATAAAAGAAAAAAATAAAGACAGCAAAACTAGACAAGCTGTGGATAGAAAGTCAATACCAAAAATCAATGCAAAATACTCCTCATCCCAACGGTTTCCAATGCTTCCACCTCCCTTCGCTTATATTTCAAGGTATTGTTCACTTTTTATTAACAGCAATGTAACCTCATCACATTGTGGTACACAGCATGAGGTTACCCATAAAATAAAGCTAGACAGGATGCTATGAAAATATACTCCCACTGATAGAGACTTTGAAAAACTTGAAGTGATAATTGTCAAAGTAAACTTCATGAGACTATATAATAAAGACCCTACTTTAAAGAGTCTCTGAGATTTTTCCTGCACCAAAGTTCTCATTTGAAAAAGGTACTGAGAATACAAATCTCTTGTCAATGCAAATCAATGCCTATACCAGCATAAAATGGAAAATATTAATTTGTAGCTGCCAAGTACAGAAGAGAGCTAGCAGGCACTGGGGGGACCTGGTCCCCCAACACACCCAGTTGCTGCAGAGTCCTACCTGTAGTTTAAATCCCAGACAAAAATGTGTTTAAAAAAGTAATTAACACTTCTTCCTTTAGTACGTTAAGGTACACTGTTCCACTAACCTGTGCTCTGTGTGTGTGTCCCTATCCTGAATATCCTTTGCTTTCCTGCACAGCAGCAGCAAAATAATCACCTCCAGAAAGGTAGTGACCATGAAAACCTCCACTTTACCCACAAGAGGAATAACAGCACTTCTGGGATTGCTGCAAACAGAAGTGAAGGGAGAAGCCACTGCCTGTATTTCCCTCTGTATGATGTCTGCCCCTTGATGGAAAGCAAAGTGAGCACCTCAAAAAGGTTGAGAGTAACAATGCTGACAAAATAAAAGGCATTTCCTTAATGCTGGGAAGAGATGAAACTGAGCATAAGAGGGAAGTAAGGGCCTAGATGTTAACATACACATACATGTTAGAAAACAACATGGACAGGCTAGAGCTCCTGCTGATGGGCTGTAAAACTGAAAGGAGATGACTGTAAAACTGAAAGGAGAAAAGCACAAAACATTTCCACAATAGTGGATACATTTCCTTGTATCACAATCCAAAGGTGGTCATCCTTCTTAAAACAAACAGTTAGAACAGCTCCTTCTGCTGACAAAGTATAGAAAGAGGATTCCAGAATTAATGCCATTGTCACATGTACCGCATGCCTTTCTTCAGAAAAGAAACCCTCATTTCACTGTATTAAGTTTGCATGGAAAGGTTTTGGCAGCAGGGGGTGGACTCTGAAACAAGATGCCAGAAGCAGCCCCATGTTCAATGGAGCCAAGGCCTGCCAGCTCCAGGACAGACCCATCACTGACCAAGCTGAGCCCATCAACAACACCAGCAGCACCTCTGTGAGAGTGTACTTAAAACAGGGTAAAAAACCTTGCACAAGAGCAGCTGGCAGACAGGATTGAGGACATGAGAGGTACAGCCCTGCAGGAGGATGTAAGGGAGGATGGGGAGATTTAAATTGGTTCCTATTTTTTATTATGCTACTCTGATATGATTGGCAGTAAATTAAATTTATTTCCTCAAGTCGAGTCTGTTTTGCCTATGATGTTAATTGCTGAGTGATATCTCCCTGTCCTTATCTTGACCCATGAGCCTTTTGTTATATTTTCTCTCCTGTGTTGTTGAGGAAGGGAGTGATAAAGCAGTTTGGCAGCCACCTGGCAGGTAGCCAATGCCAACCCACTTAATTTACTTATTGTACGCTAAGAATTTTATTTCCTTTAGCATTAAAAAAAAAAAAATGTAAGCAATTTTATCACTACGTTTGTTATGTCTTATGTACTAAAGAATGAAGAATCATAGACACATTTATTATGGTAGGGCAAAATCAAGATTTTTCAAGTTAAGCCCTTAAGAATGGTGCTAGTAACTGTCATTTAACAGCTGATAGGTGCAATTTTAATTAATTAGGCATTGATTTTCATTAAGGTGAGTGAGGTACGGAAACCTTTAGAGTCATAAACTCATCATTTAACACAACCGCCAGCTTTTTTGAGTCAATTCACTTGACGTTCTATGAAATCAAGGGAAAGGAGCGACTTCTATCTAGACTGCATTTCTGTTTCTGGGTATAATAAATGTCAAGAAAGAATTAGTAATTCACAATAGCAAGACTTGTACACAGAGCACACACTGCTTTCTCATAAAGCACTGGTATTCAAGATTTAAAAAGACTTTTTTAAAAAGTCATCCACCTTCTTCCAATAAAGATCAGCTTCTCATCCTCCTCTAGTGCACCCACAAACCCAAATACAAAGAAGTGAAATAATCTACTGACGCAATAGACTGACTAGCTTAATAAAGCTGAATATGTGTATATATATTTTTCTCTTTAACAATCAGTTTCTATTTACCTTCCAGTTTTTCACAGATCTTAACAACTTTGTTCCGTAGTTCCTCCCTTTTATTATCTTGACAGCCCTAAAACACCTCTTTTGTCAGTCCACAACCCTGAATGCACAAAAAGCTCCTCTTTGCTCATGTATAGATCTGAAGACACGTTCAGTCCATCCATTCAACCAGCCTCTACTTATCTAACTTCTGTTCTTGCCTCATAAATCAGTTTCTACAAGCTGTTCATCATTTTTAGAGTGCTTTCTGAATAGCTTTCTATTTATTAATTTTACATTTTCTAACCCAATGTGTCACATGCTCTGAACCCTGCTACTGAATCATCACAAAGATTTTTGAAGGGTAAAATCATATGCTGCTTTGACCTTGTTAAACTATCCCAGAACCGTTAAAACAGTTTTAGAGAAAGCATGAAGGAAAAAAACTATACAGGAATAGTAAAATCACTGTCATTGAGTTACTTTTAGGTCTACATAGGGCCATAAAGATTTCCCAAATAAAAGAAGACAGATATAAATTTCTTATAAATACAATTACATAGAATACAATGGGCACTGATTCTAGGTTACACACATCTTATTGATGTTTTCCAATAGGTACTAGATTCTTGTATTTTGATAAATCCCCCACAAATGCGATATTACTTAAAATAAAAGGAAGACACATCATCATGGATGATTGTAGCTATGATATTTTATGAAAAATCCTTTGCTAGGATTTTTCCCTCCTGAGGAGCTGAGGGCCTCAGGAAAGAAACGTAAACAATAACTATCTGCTGCTGTGGGATGCAACAGCTGCAGCTGGGATTGGTCCATGTTGGTTGTTTTTAATCAATGGCCAAGCACAGTCAGTTGGCTCGGACTCTCGGAGAGTCAGGAGTCTTTGCTATTGCATTACATTCCTGTTCTTTCTAGACTTCTGATGAATCCTTTTCTCTCTATACTTTTAGTATAGTTTTAGTATATCATTTTAATATAATACATATCATAATATAATAAACCAGCCTTCTGAAACATGGAGTCGAGATTCGCGTCTCCTCGCATGGGGTATCCACCACAGATGATGGGTACAGGATATTTTCCTTGGCTTAAGGACAAGAGCCAGCTCATGAGGTGCACTAGAACACCTGCGCACCAGATTTTCAGCTAAAAAAACCCCAAATATTTGACATCCATACTGTTTCAAAAACTGGTATTCATGCATGTATCCATATATAAAAATTCAAAATAAATTAAAACAGCCCAAGTTCCCCCATGCAGATCCAGGAGGGGCTGTGTTCCCTGAGCATGCTGTGTTTATCCTGTTTATTCAGGAATCAGTAACAAAAGACAGGCACTAACACAAGGCAGATAAAAATTCAAAAGCATCCAACTTCACTCAAGTCACAGGCAATTCTTAAGACTTGACTGGTAAATACCAAGAGCTTATTCAGGGTATCATTATCCATATGCTAAAATCTATATTTGGCTCTATGTTGGAAAATTAGTGTGTTATAATATCACATATTAAAACATCTGATTAACCATGTTATTGATGTAATAACAAAATATTTTAATAATAATTCAAATATATAATAACATGAACAGCTTGTTTCTGAGGTGACCAAAGTGAATAATATTTCTTCACAAATTTCCCTTAGGTATAGGCAGCTTATTACTACTTTGAAAAAATATTTTTTTCTTCTGCTGACAGCATCTCTCACTAGCTGTTCTCTGCTGTCAGTGTTGCTATTCATCAATGTTGCTTTTAATCTGCCATTTTATCTGGTGTCTGTGTAAATAAATACTGATTGTTGATGTCTTAGAACCCACCCAAAAGGCCCAGACATCTTGAAGACATAACGAAATTGATGGTTTGACAATATCTTGATGCAAACTGATGTACAATATGAGGAAATATGTATTTTGGTTTGAAAGAATAGTCTCTCTGACTGCTAGACTTCTGAATTAACCATACAACACAGAAGACATTTCTTAATTCAAAAGCACTTTTGGACAGATATAATTGTTTAAGCAGTTTTGTGTCTGAAAGTAAAAAGAAGACTAGAGAGCAAAGAAGTTAAGCCTGCCATGACAAGGGGCACATATGGCTGCAGAACAAAGCAATGATGTTCTTGGGAAAGAGACAGGCTCTTCAGCATGGCATCTTCCATCCAAGTTGGACTGGAACATCCATCCACCTGAACAACTATCCCCTGCAGTATATTATACCCACAAAGGCAAGCCAAGCTGTGCAGTCTGGGGTTTGATATCTTAGTTATACTATTAAATATAAAATCATCTCATTGCATCATTAGAGAGAAAAGCTGCACAATTAAAAACTATTTGATTCACTGCTATGAGCCTCCTGTTTGCCCCAACCAGCAAAGACACAGCAAAAAATAAAGGACCAAAAGACAAAGTGTAATAACAAACCCACCAGCCAGCATTCCCATCATAAATAAATAAAGCCCTGACAATCTGACTGCCCTTGCAGTAACATAATTCACATGAGCAGAGCCCTCCCAGACATGGATTTGACAGGGCGCCTAGACTGCAACACGTGGTGACCACCTGAACACCAACTTGGCTGGGATGTTCTGTCCAGCCTGGAAGGAGAGGAGGAGCATGGCCATGTCTGCCCTTTCTCCTTTCTCATCAACCTCATCAACTACATCCTTAAATTCCCCCAGCACTGAAGAGCCCTGGGGCCATGATGGCAGGAGGCTGCAGACCATCAGATTCCTTTGGAAACCACCAGGAACAGCCCAACAAACCATGGTGTCTCGGACAACTGAGGAGAAAATCAGGCTAACTCCTTCCAAATTTGAGAGAGAAAAAAGGCAACCTACACAAAGAATCAAAGAGCTGCTTGGGAAATCAGTCTGTAAGTCTCCCCTGATGTCTGACAAGAGCCTAGACTATCACCATGGACTGTAAAAGCACTTCTGAACATCAGTCTGTCCCTGCCCACATGTCTCAACCCTAGAGCTCAAAGAGATACCCTACCTGCAATGTCTCACAGGAAGTGACAACTTCTGAAAGCACATCAACAAATGGTTTTTACACTGTGAAACTATTTCACGTGCAGTGACCAGTCCTTTGCTAAAGTGTATTTGCCTCAGTGTTCAGATGCCATTTTCACCATCAGCCTCTGAAAGAAAAAACTGCTCATTTATAGAAAAAGAGGGAGGTCAAGACTAAAAGCTTCAACATTGTCCAGACCTTCACACCCATGCACTGCCATTATTGCTTTTTCTCAGTGGCAAAGACAGATGGGGGAATTTCTCTCTTCACAGCTGGCAAGTTCTCAAATTCTTAAGCTGACAGCAATTTGAGTTTAGAATGCAGACTTAATCTTGGATCTTAATCTTTTTAAGTAAATGCCACTATACACATATGACAGCAGTCAGGGAGCAGCAATATCCTGCTTTATTTCTCCCCCTGTATATTTCCATAGCTTTTCTTCAGAGGTTGTAAGGTTCAGAGTCTACTGCAGCATGTAGTACTATAGCTGTGGCAAGAAAGTGTGAAAAGATCACTATACTACACTAATTTCTTCTTACCTGTGAGTTATGCCAAAAGTACCCATGAAAAAGAAAAGATAAAAAATGTAGAGGCTAAATACAGGCACAATGAAAAAGTATTTATTCCCTGCCAAGCTTATATCCCCAGTTTGTACTGTTAGGAACAGTGAGATTGTCAGTCACTTTCAGACTCCTAAATATTTTAGAGAGCTTTCCAAAGACTACAGATATAACTTGGGAGTTTCTCCCTAAGGAATGAAAGCAGACAAATTTGGTACAAGAAAAGCAGGAGATCAGGAATGCAGAACAGGCAGCTTTTCAGGAACAGAGAGGTCACAGAACTTGACTTGTTCACAAATCAAAAAAAGCAAGTAAATCCAGTACTAGAAATCATTCATTGGATTTTTGAGGGGTGTTTAGCAGAGATTGATGACTATTGGATCATTCATTGGATTTTTGAGGGGTGTTTAGCAGAGATTGATGACTTGTTTGTATTTTAAATAAATAGAGATCACATGACAAAAATACAGATTTGACTTACCAGAAAGTATTCATTAATTTACAGCAAATTAAGAAAGCAGAGCTGAGTTAATATGAATAAAATCTTTTTTGAAGAGCGTGGTATTTCTGAAGTAGCACTTTTAAGCCTTGCATTGCAAGGGAACAAGTGCCACACACAGAAGATGACGTGTGGAGAGGTCTGAACATGGGTCTCTCCCACCAGAAGACCATCCCAATCAGAGTTTGGAGAAGCATAAATAGAGGCAACATCAAAATCCTGTTTGAGGGGGTGTGTTTCCTCTCTTGGGATTTTTTGTTTGCTTTACAGCACTCCCCAAACATTTGCAACTCTTCATCCCACTTCTATTTCATAACATCTTAATACTTGTTAATTACTCTATAAACAGCTGAAACACTGGCTACTGCTTCTGAAGAAGTAGTAGCTTGAGGTACATTTTCTGATACATTTTTCAAAGATACTAGTTCCAATGCAAATATGTGGATCCCCAACAGGTTTTATACAACCAAACAAACATAATTCAGATTCTAAAAAAAAAAAAAAAAAAATTATAACCACCACTACCAGAAATGGGAAACAGTATGTTGGGACACCAGCATGCAATGAGAAAAAGAGCTGTCCTGGCTCTGGGAACAAGCTCTCTTAGGTAGGCAATTAACTTAAAAGGCTAATAAGAACCAATGGTGTTTTTTCTTTTTAGCACACCTGTGTGACAGCAACTGATTTTCAAGCTGTGACTTCAATAGGGTTTGGCATGTTTTACAAGAGGAAACAAAAATTATGCATCACAGGCATGAAGTTGTTACACCCTGGCTAGCCATGGCCTTCCACAGAAGAAACAGAATTGCAACAAGTCAAATAATTTGATTGTGGATACAGTAATTACACAGAAAGATGTCATTATAATTTTTCTAGTTTAGCAGTGCATCAAATGTATATAATTTCTCTTCACTTATCTCATTTTTTATTATGTGTTTCAGCACTAAAAAGCATGCCCACTATATATGTGATGTTCCTCTTTAAAACTATAGGTAGTTCAAACAAAGAGGTTCTTTTGCATGTCCAAAATTTAAAAATTTGTAATCTCATTACTAAAAATTATTTTAAAGTTAATTAAGGTGCAATAAAATTTGATTAACTACCATTATAAATCTGCAACTAAAATGAAGACAGTTCTAAATCAAATAAAATGCCTTATTAAAAGTTATAGCATTAGGTAGTCATCAATCTCCAAAAATGAAAAGTAGAAAACAGAAAGCTATATAATGTATATGAAGCCTGGAGTAATTAATTCTGTCATCATATGCTATTGACTGGGAGTAAATCAAAAGACAAAAACAGACTGAAAACCTCATCTTTTTTTATAGTGATTTTTCTAATGTCTGGTTCCAATTTTTTAACTCATGCTGTAAATTCTTCAGGCTTGTTCTTTACCTCCAATCACAGCTGAGCCTCACCGGAGACAACATCAGGGTGAAGAATTTAAAAGCAACCGAAAATCTGACCCTACATAAAATCTGGTTAAATTAAGAAATTAATCAAATGGTTGTGACCGCCTCATCTTTTGACAAGTTGATATTTAAAAATAAGCCTACAAAGAAGGTCTGGAATTCAACAGAGCCAACTCTGAGTGCATAAGAAAGTTAACACAACTGATAATCCTATATTGAGCTCAAGAATATAGAGATATAACTTTAACAAAAGGTTGAAACTGTTTGGAATGAAATTAAAAAAGAACATCAAGGATAAGAAGCACTTCAAAGAAGATATCAGGAGTAAGCAAAAAACTTACAAGGACAGAAAAACAGAGATTGATTAACAAGGTAAGGCAGGTGTCCTAAATTAGTCACACCATAAAAATAGCACCTCAGCTCAATCTTTCAAAGAAAAACAGACTGAACAGTGAAAGGCTCATTTCAGCTAAGCAGAGGAGACGGATTAAAATACAGAGAAGACCTAGTTATGGACTTATTCTCATAGAGATCCAATGAAAAGTTACCTGTGTATCCCCAAACCTGGACAAATGTTCCATTTTCTCATAAGAATAATGCCACAAGGACAGGAACATTTGCAGCATACTAAAGGAGCCAGAAGATAAAAATACAAATTCACTGGCAAGTTTTTTAATTAAATTTATAACCCAATGGGAACTAAAGTTTTCCCCATATACCAGTTAGTTTCATAAACCTTTACTTAAAAACTTTGTTCTTTGGGCATCCCCGATCATCAGTGCAAGCAAAAATAAGACTGGGGAATACTAACTATAGATGCACTCCAAGAAAGAAGTGATAAACACATATTCAAGTGATTTTGACACTGACTACAGCAGACTTTGGAAGAGGCAGTAATCGAGGGCATGGAGGTAGGCTTGAAGTAGCATAAAAAGAAATATATTCTCATTACTAATAGATCACCTGAGAGACATGATGAGTTTCTTAGTAAGACTGATAACTACTTAGACAAGGGCAAAATAGTACAACTAATACATCTACGTTTGAATTAAGCATCTGGCAGTGTTCTCTAAGAAATCTTTATTTAAAGACAGACAATGAGGAGCAATACAAGAATACATCATAATATGGATAGAAAACTATGGGAGGCACTACAAGAGTATGTCGTGGTAAAAAAAAAAAAGCAGTTCTAAAGATGGAGAAATATTGATAAGTATTTTTCAGGAACCAGTCTTAGGATGGATCTTGCTTAACACATTCATTAGCAACCTTGATCCAAGGACTGGATTATGAAATGCAAAGATGATATAATTATGAGCATGGAAGAGGACTAGATCATCACACAGAGATAATGAGATGACCTTGTGAGGTAGAAAACTGAATAGGATGAAGTTTAAAAGCAAAAAGTACATAATGACAAGACAAGCTAATGAGGATTTCTGCTTTAAACTGGAGTTCATCAGATTTAAGAAATGGAGAAGAAAGCTGTTGGATTTAATTATTAAGAGGTACCTATTTGTTATCTACCAGCTGTAAAAAGGTCTGATGAATTTCTGGGACTATCAGACATTTTCAGTCAATGCAGAGGACTGCTTGGACCTCATCTGAAATAGTGGGGTGATTCATGGTCACCTGTTTTCAAAACAAAACTGTAAGTATGCCCAGAAAAGGGTTTCAGATATTACAAGAATGGGAAAATAACTTTCTTCACAAGAAGCAAGGAAACCTTGGTCCTTCCAGCCTAGTTAAGCAAAAACTGAGAACACATTTAAGTATATGTGATTCTTGTTGTACATAACCTTGCTATGCTTAGCTTCTTCTCATGGCTAGCTCTAAATATGGAAGGAGTCCAAGAGCCATGTGGAAAGGGGCAGAGAAAGCCTTGGGCAGGACCCAGCCGTGCTGACAAGCCCATCACCGAGGGCACAGTCAGAACCAGCTGTGACTCCCAGCCCAGCTGTCCACTGCCAGCACTGAAACTGTGCAGTGCTCACCTGCAGGCTAGGTGTGAAGCTGCCTCCAAGCAGGAGCAAGGAGAGAGCACCAACTATGCAAGCGACAAACAATCCTTCACACATATGGTAACAATAAGCCTCTCACAGCAGCTCAAGAATTACTAAGCACAAAATGGGAGCCCATTCTATGACTTTTAGTGATATACGTTCCTCCAAGTAACAGCTTGGATTATGTGATGCAACAGAACCCTTTCACACAGAAATATATCCCCATGGCAGCTGATATAAGGTTTGTCTCAATAACCTGTTCAGCCATCAAGTGTCACCTTTTTGGCTAATGGTTTATATCAGAGGAAAGAACACACCTCATAATGTACATAACTAACTGTGTAATGCTGCTCAGCAGGGAAATATCCCTCCTGTAACGCTGCAGCGATTACCTTATGCCTTGAAGCATGAGAGCTGATGATCTTACCTTTCATAACTACAAATGCTACTATTGGTCATAAAATTATCCAAGCACTTCAAAATTCAGCCACAATATTTGATTTGATGACCCTCTGCACTGGGGACTAGCACAACCTCACTAGCTGTTCAATGTCTGCCAAGTCATTTGTTTTAAATTACATCTTTATTTTCATATTGCAGAACAGGATTAGAATAACCTTCTGAATAAGTTTCACTACGGCATTCATAATAATAAAAAAAAAAAAAAATTGTGAGTAGCTAAAGCAAACCTTGCTTAAGGGCTTGACTGTGACTTTTCCTTATGCTATATGTCATAATAAATCCTCTCATGCAATAGATGCCAACACCTTCCCACCCAGAGCAGGTGGACTAGAAATGTGGAGGATGTGCAGAGATAATGGCTCGTCTGGCTTTCCACAGGAGCCAGCACAACCCTCACAGTTTGCTGCAAGTGTGTCACCACTTCCCTGCTGCTCGCAGAACCCTGCAACACAGGAACAAGGTCTCGGGGGAGAGAGAGGTCCCTGGGCCACGACACCTCTTGTGATAATCCCGAGTTTGAGCAGCACTTCCTTTTCAGACAAGCGCCAAAAGGTGCAGTTTAGCCTTAAGTCCTTTCATTTGTATTCCATTTTATCGGATGCTTAGGCGTGAAGAATACCAATGTATTCATTGTCAAAAGAGATCCTCACATCTTTTCCTTTACTTAGCAAGTCACAGCACTACCCAAGACTCTTGTCTAAAGAAAACTCTTTTAAAATAAAACTAAGCCAAAAAAAAAAAAAAAACCAAAAAAAAAAAAAAATAAAAAACCACCACCAACAAAAAAACACACACAAAAAAAAAACAACACCAACCTACAACTATTCTCTTTGGACTGCTCAGAAGATAAAAAGAAAAATATAAACAACAACAATAAAAAACCCCAAGTCAACAGAATCAGTTATTAAAGAGCAAGTGGCTCACTTGTCCTCCTACCCACCCTCTCTCCACACACAAGCACTCAGGCACACAACACTGTTCTGCTTTACATGCCAGAACCTGACAAGGAAAAAAGGACAGATTCCAAACAGAATTAAAGCAGGTATTCTCAATAAGCAATGCACATTTTTGAAAACTAACTTTTGAGTAAGATTATGTAAACAAAACCAGCTAGGTAAATCACACTTGCATATCAGTTACCAAAACATCTTCTAAAAGAAGGCTCAAAGAAGATAGGAGGTTCATTTTTTTTATATTATTTTTTTAAGCGTCACTAGCTCAAAAAATATCTATTAAAAAGTAATGACATTTCAGGGGACAGAAAATAACATTTTATCCCAAAAATCTAACAATTCTGTGTAGAGTGTTCTACAAAATGAGCATCTGGCAAAAAGATCAAAAAGACACCATTTCTTTGCCAGTAGTAACATATTTAAGAGGTTGCTTGCTAGCAAACTGCCATGGCAACCACAGTAGCACCTGGGGTACAGTGTTCTCCTGAGAAACAGCACACCTTCCCTTGAGAAACAAAGTAATTTTGCAACAGCGCAACAGAAAAGTAATTTTTAAACCAGATAAGTAGCTCCAGTGACTACAGAGTCACTGAACCCCAGAAAAAGGCCTTCAATAACTATTTCTTTACCCAAAAACATCTATATTAAACATCTATATTAAAAATAGTAGCTCTAAATACATCACAGCAAAACGCAGGCTTTAAATTTACACCTGTCACTCTCCACTTCTACACCTGACTTCACTTAGAATGGCACAACTGAGAGACAGGACAATGTTTTTTTGGAAAGAAGTCAGTAATAATGAATGTCACTTCAGTGTCAAAAGCAGGGTAAAATGGGTCATGATGAAATGGTCAAGCTCCTCTTCCAGCCAAGACACTGAGCCTTGTACTCCCTAAAAAAGGAGCCAGGAGTGGTCATGTGCCTTCCTAGCTGCAAATGTAGCCTAAATTGAAAAATATAAGCTAGACTTCTTCTGCAATTTAGAAATTTTATACCCAGAAATAGCCTAATCCAATCTAATTACCAAGGGACAGAGGAAAGAAAAGAAAAAGGAAAATATCAGCTATAGATCTCTCTGTATGTAAGAATATTTTTATGCTAAGAAAAAATAAAGACACTGGAATGAGAGTTTTTGATGTCAAATTGACCAATAGTGCACTTGCCTTAGCTCAGCTCTTTTCTACAGAAGACTGCACATAGTGATTAAGTCAACTTTTGAGAAAAAGCAATTCTAAACTCATGTTATTCTGAAAAATAATTTTATATAATGCATTATTTTTGAGTGCACCCTATCTCAACTATCATTTTAGAAGACTTGCATTATTGTATTTTTAGATACCACCATTGGCAGGGGAGGAGGGGGAGGGTTGAAACACATCACTCTCAGAAATCTTCCCTTCCCTCGCTTTTCTGGCTTTCCTTCTGTTCTGCTTTCTCAAGGCTGTGGGAGAAAAAAATTATACAGATCATCTCACCCAATAAAAGGGAAAAGAGTGAAGATAAGCAACACTGCTGACAATGGCAAGACACCTTATTTTTCTGATATCAAAAAAGCTTCCAATGCTTTTAACAAGCAATTTATGAGTGTCACACACTGACATTCAACTTTTGTGTTTCCAGCAGACTCACTTATTTTCATGCTAATACTTTATTAAGATTTTTTTTCTTTCCCCCCTCTTTCACCTAAACTTTAAAACCTTGAGTGGAATCCCTGTGCAGACTTATGCTCTTGGTAACAAAGACAAACTGAGACCCAAGAGATGAACCATTCCTGGTGGTGCCCACCTCCCACCTCCTTTTAGATGAAGTTATTGCTGGTATGTCTTGAAAAGGTAAAACAATAATTTGCCTACCATGCATTCAGGAATAGCTTTCACTTATAATGGTTAAAATATTTCTTAGCCTTTTTTCCTTCCCTTGATCTTAATTTAAAACCACAGTTTTACATTCTATTAGACACCTGTAGGTACCATAGATTAAAGAAGATTAATATATTCAACTAATGTGTTGACTGATTCTCTTACTAGTGTCAAAAACCTATGATTAAATATTTTTCTTCAACCATATAATAGTATGCAATTCTTGAATCAAGCAGTCATAATTTATTTTATAAGTGGAAAAAGCTTAAGCCACACAAGATGGTGAACACTGACAAAAACTATTTATACGAACTGCTTTTCATGTAGTCAGAACAAACATTATTTTTCTCATATGCAGTCCAACTTCTGTTTAACTTGCAAGTGTCCTATCTGTCTCGCACATTATTAAATTTGTCTGACATCTACAATAAAAACCACTTGCTTGTATAGAAGATAGAAAGGTGGGGTTTTTTTATTTTCTTTATTTTAACAATGTAGTGATTTGATTTGCTCCAAATGCAAACCAACTGCCATAAGGATTTTCTCCAAGACTGACAGCCATGACCAACAGCCCAGACCAGTCAGGCTTCAATATGAGCAAAGATCTCTAGTCATCTTCACCAATATCTGCAATCAATTTGCTTTAAGTCCTTTCTGACACAATACTTTACATTCCAAAATGCACCCAAGTGTGAACTGGTTTAATCTGAAATGCTAAAAAATGTAATATTATTAAGCACCATTGCTACAGGGTTTGTCCTGACTGATATTATTCAATGCTTTTACCTGGATGATGAAAAAAGGAGTATGCAAACAAAATTTGCTAACAGACAAAACAGTGCTAACCTGGCAGGAACTATGAAAATGTTGGTGAACATAAGAATTTGAAGGTGTTCTGATAAATTGGAGACACAATTCTTCAAAAACAATGCAATTTGAAAAGGGCAAGGTTAGACGCCTACACAGAAATAATAAACTGCACTGATACTAAGTAGGAGCGACAAATGAAATTGATAAATCAGTTGCTTTTCCAGAAAACAGCTTACAAAACAAAACCAAAACACCCAACATCTCAAATACAAGGGTTAAAAAGCACTATTTCATGCTGCTTTGCTGCAGCCTTTCATGCATTTGAAGATGATTATGGTGCATCTTCCTCTTCAAATGCCTAACACCACAAACTCTGTGAATGAAGATTATGTTAGCTCAACATCTGCTTATTCCTTGGGCTTTTTCCAGCAAATCCAAATCTGTCCAGATCTGAAGGAAATGCTTTAATTGACGTGTTGCAGTGCAGAGGGGAGCAAAAAAATTATTATATTTGGTACTTCTTTCACAATGAAGTTTGCCTAATTTCGCAAAAATATAGTGAATCATTGGACCCTCAGACAGAACAGTAATTCTCTTGAACACTCTTTTATTTTCTTATTTGAACTATCCTATTAAATTAGGAATGAGACTGCAGCACAGGTTAGGTATTACAAAGGTCTTCTCATGGTAAAAGCACCGAAGCACTGGAATAGCTTTCCACATGGAAGCTGTATAGTTTCCATCTCTGGGGCAGGGGCAGGGATAAGACAATGTTAGGCAAATATCTGTCAGGAATCATTTTGTTAAGCTAATCTATTGCTGAGCAAGCAAAATGTACTATACTGATCTCTCAGATCAGTTTTCTACCTTTCAGCACTGGCTTTTCACATAAAAGCATTTTTTAGAGATATTTTTAGAAAATAGAGGAACAAAATGACAAGTGAGACAGGTTAATATTATTTCTCATTTGTCACAGCTACATGGCTGTGCCAGTGCATCTCAGCATTCTAATCCTAAACAGGGAAAAAATCATACTCACAACCAGCTCTTGAAATCTTGTACATCTCATGAAATTTTAACCCAAACATACTAAAGGAAAAGCAAATGGAGAAGTAACAGCACTGACCTGAAAAAACAGTGCTTTTATGTAACATTACAAACTCACAAACAGGTTTTTTTTCCCCTTAACACAGAATTCTGTCTTTAAATTCTCCTTGAAGATCCACAAAAGGTCTTTTGAGGTAATAATTGCAAAAAGTCGTGGGTAACTGTATTCAGTTCCTCAGGACCTGACTCCAGTGTCTCAGGACTTACCTTCAACACCAAGAGATTTTTGATGTGTGGGTGGAACATCTACTGGCATTTCCACAAAGCTCAGATCTCATTATGGAGGTGAGGCCACACCAAGTAGTGGAGGGTTTGCTAATTTGTGAGAAAAGGTAAATAATCTTAGGTACTAGTGATGGTTCTGCCTAGACATCATTGCAATGGGTAAAACACAAGACAAGAATTCCAGGCTGTAAAATTGTCCCCAACACTCTATTACACATGATCCACAAAAAAACTGGAAGGAGTTCTAAAAGACCTTGGACCTCTGTAGGTAGCAACAAACAACACTTATAAATCTGGCTCTTGAAACTTGCCAGTAAGAGCATCATGTTCTCAAAGAGAATAAAAGAATTCAGACAACCAAGCTTTTAAACTCTCTGAGCCAAACAATTTTCAATTTTACTTTTGGAACCTTTTTTAGGTTAGGATATCAAGTCAGTAAATGAAGCATGAGCCATAAACCAGCTGAATAATTATGGATGACTGATGAAATATTTTTTCCCTTCTAACATAACACCACATTCCAGTGTCTTCTATTTCAACATGATGTTTCTACTTTCTTTTGTTTGCTGGTTCTGATATCACCAACCAGAATACTCATTCATCCATCAGATCATCAGTGCAGGTAATTAAAACATTGTCTTTTCTGACAAGAAATTCCAGGACACAGAGAGATACAAATTTCTTGTTTTCTTGTCACCGGTTTTACCATTTTTTTCTCACTGGCACTTTTTATGAGCTGTATGACAAAGGCTGAGGACAAAAGTGAAATAGAGCACACGGTATTTTCTTAACTTTTGCGCTAAGAAAGCAACTGGACTTTGTACTTATTTCCTATTACCATCTTTTTTCATTAATATGAGAAAAGATGACAAGTTACAAGGATCTCAAGGATTTTACCACAGGCCTTAGAAGTTAAACTGGCAAACATGCACAACATTTCATTGGTCATCACTCATTTATCTGAGCCTTTCATCACTCACATATAAACTGGAGGATTCTCCCTGGTTCTTAAAATGGATCTAAGTGTTACATAAAATTCTACAAGAAATTATAATGCAATTTTATTGAGATCTTACATTGTGCACCTAATTTAAGATGTTATATTAGGACTAGTCTCAAGTGCATTCATCTCTCATATGGAAAAAATAGTTTGTGCATCAGCTTATAACAAACACAAATACAAATCACTTCTATTGAATGTATTGATAGATACATTTATGAAATCTTACCACTGGATTGTTCAGATAACATCTCAGCAAAGGCTTGGCTTGCTTCATCTTGGCTCCCCCACCTTTAAGGATGCAGACACTCACTCACTTCCCTAAGCTAGTACCCACAGTTTGTTCTTTCTTCTGAACTCTGAAAGAGTGACATACTCTGCAATCTTCAAACAATTGTTGAAAGTTCACACCTTGTGGAATTAAGAAGGACAACTCATGTGCACACAGCTTTTCCAAATATTAAAAGTTAGTCAACTAACATAGCTGTAGACATAAAAGCTTGGGTGCAAACAGCAATTTTAGAGCGTACAACTTCCATATAACTATTAATAGCTCCCTAAAATATAGAGGTGTCTGGTTCCCCAACCAAAATCTATGACCCTGAGGTAGATGTCAAGGTCCATGTGTAAGAGCAGGACAATCCACAGCATAGGATTCACACCAGGGAGCCTGCTGGGCAGAAACCTGCCATGTTAGCCGACAAAAAAAATGCAATAGCAAGAGTTTAACTCAAATCCCACCTCTCCTCCAGGCTTAGAGGTCTTGCTCTATTTGACAGGGAGACACTTACCTCCACCTCACATTTTCCTGAGAACACAGGCACAAACGGCCAAAGCATGTATGCTCTTAATTCCTGCTTAAGCCCTTAAAACCCCCACGAAAGTCAGGAGAATCTCAGGATTTAAATTGGAGATTAAGAGCTGAAGCATCTTTAGGGATTGATCCTCTATTTCAAAAGGAAACAACCTTCTATCTTTTTTTTTAATGTTTTTTTCTGGTTCCACAAGACAGAAGAGAAAGAAACAGCTTCTTCCCTTTGTGCAACAGCCCAACCATTAAATGTGTTCTGACACACTGAGCACCCAGATCACTCCTCCACTTTACAGCATTCACACTGCTATTTCCCTGGCCACCATCCCAACAATCAGAGCAAACTCATCTGCAGGTGAAGTATGAAGCATCTTGAGTTTGCTCAGAAAAAGGATTCTTCAGTGAGATTTCCCTTGTAAGGCCAATGGTCAATATATCTGCCAAGGCAAACAGAGAAGAACTAACAGCTGGTCTCTAACAAGAGAACTGTGTATTTTTTTTTACCATGTGCTTGCTTTCATACCTTGCTGAAACACTTTTGTACACAAGAAATTGTTAACTATTTTGTCCTCTTCATACAGCATATTCTTACTCAACTACACTGCAACTTTTATAGGATACAAAAAGTTTTGTCCTAAGAGGGCTGTGAGCTCCTTCATCCCCTCGAGAAACAAAAACAGTGACTGCTCAGCTGAGGATCCTAAAAACACGGTCATAGAACTTTGGGGTTTTTTTAAAGATCCAGACCCACATGTTTCAAAACACTGGAATAACACACTGATGATGAGGGGAAGGAACATAAAACACAACTGAGAATTACTTAATTCCAACTGCTCCATCAGGAAGCTGTCATTAGACATATCTTATTATTTTAATAACAATTTCTTCTCATATAACACATTCCCACTTTACAAAAAGTTTTCTCACCTCAGAAGCAGTCTGCCATGACTTGTAAGTTCAAAAAAACATTCAGTGACCCAGGCTGTCACCTGAGATGTGATGATTACTGTCATTTAAAGTGCCATAATAAATTTCAGGTAACTTGATTCAAGTCAAGTTTTTATCTGCTGTTTGTGAGCATTGCTCCTGCCCCTATGGCAATGGACAAGTCTCTGGATCATTACTGCTTTGTGAAGCTGACTCCTGGTACCCTGGGAAATGCATTCCTGGGATCCAGCACGCGGGCAACTGTGGCAACCCAACAATGCTGCACCTCAGCAATCAGCTGCTGCTTCCATGGGCCCACTCTGAGCTCTGCTTCCACTGCAAGTGGAATTTAAGGAGTCCACGGGGAGACCAGGAAACCTTTTCAGTAACTTCGAATAGTAAGACATTAGAAAAATAATGTCAATGCACAGATAAAGGAAAAAAATTTATTAAAGGCTCAGGAAAGCATCCCTGTTCTGTTTAAACCACTTATAAATAGCTCTTCATCTCTCACACCACAACAACCCAGATGCAGCAAGGCAAGCACAGTTAAATCTGAATATTTAACTATTCACTTCTAGTTCTAGTGCCAGTAACTGAAACTGCTGCTCTAAAAGTTTCAGAAAAAACATATGCTGATCACAGGATGCCGCAAAGTGCTTAGAAATCTCAGTGAAAATCAAGAAGCCTATTGAAAAAGTAAAAAGTGATGGAGAGTCTACACAGCTAACCTCTCCAAACAAGTAACAAGAATCAACCCCACAGTGAGAGCTTGGAATCTGCATCAAATTTGATGAGACATGTAGGAGAAAACAGAACTGGCACCTTTTGAAAGGAAAGATAGTATTTACAGTAAATGAGAATTTAGTAAGCCATGCATGAGTTACCAGGCTTTGTTCAAATAATGCAGCCTCTTAGTACAACAAGACACCAGAAAGGAACAAACAAAAAAAATCCAAATATGTGGTGTATCAGTATATGCCACACAGTTCAAGTGCACTTATTGCCTCCTCAATGCACAGTTCAGCTAGCACAGTTTTGACAGAACTCCTATTGTATGCTTTTCATGCAAAAAATTAATTACTTCTATCTGTCAGGCATCATAAGCCCCACTGCACTAAAATGAGGTTTTGTTTGTTTGTTCCTCTGATATTTTAATTATTGCAACATGATTACAACAGACTAAACAACAGCCTAAAGGTACAGATGTAGCTAACATCTAAAACACACTCATGTATAAATATGTATGAGCACACACGCAGCTATGGACGATGCTTCTTTCCATAAACAAGTAACTCACATAATCAAAGCTTAGAACACTTTTGTGGTACCTTCCTGCTATTAACATCCTCCAAAATTGCTCCTAATCACAACAAAGTGGCTTCCAGGTAATGAATAAACATCACTTATTATTTTATGGGGGTAAAAACGTGATGAAGGAAACAGAGGAAACTTGGTGAGAGATACTTGCAGTCATCCAGTGGAAATGCACAACACAAAGTGTGAAGAACAGCAACTGATCATACTCTCTCACTTACCCTTACATCTCACTATTCACACGTCATTAAAGCCAATCTCAATGGTTAAATATTAATCACAGAATCATTTAAACAGGGAAAGACCTTTAACATCACCGAGTCCAACTGCTGTCTTAGACAACCAGTACACAGTGAAATAGTAACCTCCAGCTGACAAGCTGCTCTTGCCTTCCATCTAGGCACATGTGGATTTAGAAAGTTTGGTGGGGGGAGGTTGATCAGCTATTTAAAAGACTCTAAAATCTCAGTCTTTTCCGCTTCAGAAAGAATTTTGATACCCAAATATGAACAAACCAATTATCAAAATGGGTAGGATTATAAAGTTGCAATTTAAAGATAGAGAGTGTCAAAAAGAAGTAATGCCTCATCTTATTCTGTAAGGAACAGGTTTGATTTCCAAGAGTTATGACTATTGAAAAATCCTGTCCAAAAATATAATATAGTAATAAATAGAATGCAGTAATTCTCAGTAATGAAGAGATCTGCCTATTGCAGTAGAGGTAGACTATATCCAAACTTATTTTACTACTTGTATTATTATTGCTACTAATCTTGGGGTGTCATGTGCTATTGCACACGACTGTCAAGCCACAACCTATGGAACAGGCTCTGGGAAAGGAGCAGGAAGAACTGCTGTCTGCACAAGAGAGTGGTGAGAATATCTGGAGTTTTGCCTGCTGGATGGATGATGAGCCACCCTCCCTTTACAGCTGGTGGCTGCAAATGGAGGGTGGTAAAAGGTGTAATCCTTTCACAGCGTTAGTGAAAATAGAGTGTTTAAACTGACAAAACTCCTCCCCACCCTCAAGCAGGGATATCAAAGAACAGCATCTGATGCTGCTGCACTGACCACATTCTGAACTCAGACTGTCCCCTCTATCTGCTATCAGTTCACCTGATGATGCAGTCTTTCACTCTACAGGACAAAATACCTCCTACTGCAATATATGTATTTTTCAAGAAATAACAGTGCCAGCTTTCATGCTAGTTGTAGGATACTTATTCTTATGTCACAACGAAATAATTTCAGTATCTCTTAAGGTAACAGTCTTTTCCAAGACTAAAACCGAGAAATTGTACCAATCAACAAAAATTTTTCTTCCCCACATTTTTTTTCCAACTAATTCATTTAAAAAGAGAATAGATAATTCAGGTTCCCTGTATCCTTAAACCAGATTGAGGGTATAAGACCCCTTTCCCAACTCCCCAGTCTCAGAATGATGATTTTCTTTTGAAGGGTAAGGAGTTATCATCTGTAACAAGAACTCAAAATTTCAAATAAAGAAATCAGTTGGTTTTCCCTCAAGATTTCTGATTTTCTTGTAGTTTCTAATTTCAGCACTTTCTGGCTGTCTCAGTTTTCTGAGCTTCACCTGTTCTTGAGAATTCTATATGCCTACAAATTCCACAGGGGTCAGAGTAAGGCTGTGAAGAAAATAAGGGAGAATTTACCTGGTTTAGCAGTAATATTGAAGGAAGAGTTCTCAAGTCAGTCAGTTGAGATTTAATTAAAATACAGGAGAAACTACCAGGGAATGATTTATATTCAAAGGGGATTATGGCTAACACTAAACTGTTTACAAAATCAATGGGAACCCAGCACAAAACAGATATAGCTCAGGGGAATACACATTGATTATATTCCTGTGTCCAAGATGCAGTCCTCTTTTCCATGTTCCTCATTAATTCATTTCAAGATTTATGTGAATTGCAAAACTGATGTTCCGAGCTGTACCGAGCTCCAGTTATTTATATTGTGTTAAATAAGGGGAAAAAATTTCTATTCATTTGAAACTAAAATTCATTTGTCTCCAAACATTTAATGAGAGAGGATGGTTCAGCTCATTTCCAAATTCATCATCTGCTGCACATTATTGAATATCCAATAATGCCAATACTAACCAAGAAATGACCAGCACAATCTGTTAGCTCACAGACTGAGCTGACAATTTCCTGGTGTACTCAAAACACAATCCTAGGTACTCCTGACAACCAAAACAGTGTTTGGTAAAAGCTCTACATCTTCACAATATTTAATGTTCTGTAGCCTTTTATGTAAAATTAGCAAGGTTCTAATTGGTAAAAAGGACATTGGTGCACAGCAGCTCCAGTTTTGTCAAGCTTCAGCTGCCCACAAGGCAAGTCATGTTTTAGCCAAATTTGGTATTGTTTGTACAGAAAAAATCATCAGATTATCACCACACATAGTGGCACTGTCAGGCTCTGAACTGATTTTCATAGAAAAGAGCAACTGAAAATGATGCTTTACATTCTTCCACAAACTGGATGCACTTCAGATTGCTACTGACCTTTTCAACAGCACTGATTGAGCTAACTAGACTGAAAGTTGGAAAGCAAATAAAGTCACCAAAGGGGTAATGGGTTAAAAAAGCCTCCAGAACAGAGCAGAAGGCCCGACCTTCAAAGGTTAATGTCACTTGTGCCCAAGTAAATGGAGGAAATGTTTCATGACCGAAACAGCGCTTCCTAAACAGACATTATATAATTCCAGTGAAACAAAGTGCTTAACCAAAAAAATAACTCACATGCATGAACTGGTGTCTTAAGAGACTGAACCAACTGTTTACATAGATTCCAGTTTTTACATAGATTCCAGTTTTTAACAATGATCTTCATCTTCCCACAGGCTTGCCCGGTTTTCCGTTTTGTCAGTTAAGTGACAATAAAAGTCCATGTAAGTACTGCAAAATTCCTCTCACCTAAGAAACTCACAATGGAAAACAATGCCCATATTCTAGCCGTAAGGAAGAGCTTTGTGGAGAAAAACTAATCAGGACCATTCCTACTCCTGGAGGCAGGAATGCACCACAACAAACTCCGGCTGCCATGGCATCCTCATGTATGCCAACTAACAACTCAGACCTGTCACTGGGGAGCACTGAATCAACTCTGCACAAAACTGTGTTCTACTGCCTTACGGATGGGGGACTCAAAAGCTAGGAAACAAAACCCTCAGTGACCTTCTCCTGAGGGAACAGAAAAAGCAGGAACGGCAAGAGCCACTCCTTGAACACCCGCCTCAATAGCTGGCAGGTCTAAGTTCATCATCTCCTCCCTGGGAAGCAGAAGCACCAGCAGGCACTGAGTCCTGGCACCAGCACTGGGCAAGCAGAGTGGAGGTGTGCTGCCCCAGGAAACCACCTCTGTGCCCAAGCCAGGGCCGGCCCCGAGGCACACAGGCACTGCTCAGTGCAAACTCTGCAAGTTGGGTGCTCTCTGTTTTTGCAGAACACAGCAAGTCTCTGAGCTAACACTAGCTCACATTTAAATAAGATGTTACTGTGTGTTCCTATAATTATCTCAGCACTAACAGCCACCAAGACGTACAGACACAGCCCCTGGTGAAAGCTTGAAGGGAAAATATAAGTCATAAAAATTAGGGAAACAAAATAATAAAATGAAAAAGAGAAGTAAACAATCCTAAGGAAGATGAGAGACAAAAAGGAGTTTGCATTTTTGCATTGTCAATTTTATCCCAATTATTTTCAAGCACTTTCTTAAGCCTGTAAGTGGAGATAAAATAATATTCTACTATTAAACACAGTGATGCCTACAGGGACATGTTATATGCATCATGCATATAAGGCATACACAGCCTCAGCAAGTGAGTTCAGGGCAAGTTATAAACAAGCCAAGATATAAACACTGCAAACATCTTCAACAAAAGCAATTTAAAAAAATAGGTTAATATAATGCAATTAGTCAGAAAACATCCATAGCAGGAAGGAAAACTAAGATTCTAATTTAGAAATTAAAATTTTAAAGAAAGTGATAAGGACAAATATTGAAAAATTTTCTACTGAGCACCCAAAGAGTATGTTGAAATTTACCCTTCAGACATGAAGAACAGATACACCAACTGGAAAAATGAGAAGTTATCTTTTTTTGGACAAAACCACTGAATACTAAAACTATTATAAGAGTCAGCAAATCAACAGGAAACTATCAATATAAGGATTACCTTTGTAGATGCTGTACATATATTTGTACAGATTTCAATTATTTAAATCAAAGTCTTACTAACTTTTCTTATAACTCTTTTTACCAGCCTGCAAAAAGATACAGGTACACAGAAGCAGATCATTAAATGGGGGTAGCCATATTAAAAAAATAAATTTTTGAGATTAATTTTAGAGGCAGCTACCTACCTAAATGAAATTGATTTGTCTGTCAAAAATCTTACAGACTAAGAGGAATTCTCTTTCTAAAAATTAAATATGTACATGAATATTTTATAGAATGTCTGCCCTCAGCTGTCAATAACATTTAGAAAATAAAACTGGAAAAAAACCCAACAACTTATTTATTGCTGTGTAAGCAGTTTGATTACTTTTCTACACTCACTTTGGCTGATTTTGTGGTATCATTCCTTGTATAATCCTGCATCCAGTAAACTTTACAATACCCTGGCAAAACAACAAAGGATGCTGCTACCGCTATTATCCCAGTTTCCAGGCAGTAAACCAAACCAGCCAAACTGGCCGAGATACACAGCACCAAACACACAGATCTTACATACAACTGGGCCCAGCTTCCTCTTCTTACTAGAACAGTGCAAGCAGAAGAAAGCAGCCTCATTTTTAGTTTCAATTAAAATACATCTCCTCATGCAAAACAATAAATAATATGTTGTTGTTTTGCTTAAATAAATCAATAAATGTGTTTCCATAAATGAAGTGCATTGAAAGAAAACCCCAAGTAAATGAATTTTTATTTGAAAATAAAACTTGACATAAATACGTAAAATGTCTATAGTTATTAAATTTGTTGTCTAAAATTGTCCAAATATATTAAAATTGTTATATGCCAGTGTATCCCTGCTACATCTGGATAATGTCAAAAGCTCAATGCCTTTTAATGAATTCAGAATAGACTGCACTTAATGCAGCCATAGCCTGCACCATCACCATACAATGCAATTCCAAATTATCTGAACAGAAGCTGTAAGGAGAAATGCTCGTCAAGGATGAAAAATATGCATGCTGAAATAGCAAAAAAAGAGTAGAGAGCAAACCAAATACCAAAGCCTGAGGTTAGTAATAATGTCTTTTCCAATAATTTCTTAACTTCTGTGCTTTGTTTTTCACACGCACATTAACTTTGGATACCCAGAACCAAATCAGTAAGTCTGTTATTAAATCTTGCAGAGAAAAATGTGTCCGTATAAACTGACATTTGCCATGAGTTTAGAGGCTCTTGTATTTTTAGAACCAATTTTGTTTACCTTCTACTGCAAACAAAATATATTCACATAAGGGAAAATACAATAGTAATATTTACTGGAGCAGCCTCCAGCTATGCTATCACCAAGGGCAAAACATACTTGCTACTAAAAATAATTTTTAAAAATATTTTTATATTAAGCCAAATTATATCTTCCATTTGGTTTTGGTGTTTTACTTCTTGAGGTTTTTTTCTACTGAAGGATAAAATCCTCATTTCCTTCAGTAGTTTCAAAACCAAAAAATCCGTAACAATTGTGGGGAGAAAGGAGTGATTGTTAGGTTTGTTGCCCTTTTTGGTTTTCTTCTGCAACAAAGTTTAGGTAGAGCAAATCCTTTAAGGTTAATCATACAACTGGTCAACACAGAATATCTGCTAGATGTCCTTTTCTGGATGCAGCAAAGCTGCTGTAGTTTGACTTACATTACAGAGCTGGGCACTGTAAGTCTCCTGGCTCTCCAAAGCCCCCACCTTTCATTTTCACCTTCTCTGTAAAGGTGTCATTCTCCTCACCTGTTACCTTCTCCCAGGATGGCTGCTGTGGCTTCACAGCCAGGCAAAGTGCCACAGTGTCCCCAAGGTCACTGCCCACTGGCTCAGCATCTCCTCAGGAAGGACCAGAGCTTCAGACACACATGTACCCAAGCAGCTGAAAAGGCTTAAAAGCTTTTTAAAAAAAACTTCTTAGAGACACCATGGCAATGAGAACAGTTCCCAAGGAGTTTAATGCTATTTTTTCCCAAGATCCCTAACATCTATATACAAACCTGAACAAAGTGATTTTCTACACTCATTTCACTCTGTCTGTTACCTCTGGTCTCTACATTCTCTAGCCTTAGATCAGCTCCACATCCTTCATGCAGGTTTCTCTAGTAAATCAGGTTTTTTTCTTATCTTCTCAAAACTGAGGGGGGTGGAAGGTGTTCTTTGCAGTCTGTAAGAGATCGTGCTGTAGGACAAGTGCGTTTGTTTCCCTCGTCTGACCCACCCATGCCAACATTTAGGCAGCCTCAAAACAGGATCTGTTGCTCTACTATTGCCGGCACAGACTTTGAAGCAAACAGATGAAATCATTTACAACATGCAATTTTACACAGCTAGAATCAAGCCCAGTCCAACATGCTCTCTCTAAACTGGCTGTGAGAACTTCCAGTTTGAAAAGGGACTCCATGCCCCCAGATCATTCTTTAAGAGAGACAGATTGAGCACCAAATCCACACATCAAGTTTGTTCCAAGTAGCTGAAAAAAATGTTAAGCGCCAGCATTTAAAAGACATTCTCTTTTTCTCATTTCAAAACATTAAACAATGCAAAATAATTGCCCTCTCTGCAAACCCAAGCACTGCCAAAGGTAACCACAGAGACTCAACAGCATCTAAAATGACCCTCCAGTGCTTTTGATGCAGGTCAAGATGACAGAATCAGAAAAAAATTAGGCTGGAAGTTAACTGGAGGTTTTCTATGTCAACTCCCTTTTGAACTTCACAGGCCCCTGGGAGAGGTGCAGCTGTCAGACCCCGGGTAACCAAAGGCTGTTGTGTTGCAATGGGAAAACTCCATTCCCCATGTATACATAAACACTCACACATCACTTTTTTAACTGCCTCAAAACAGGATCTGTTGCTCTACTATTGCCGGCACAGACTTTGAAGCAAACAGATGAAATCATTTACAACATGCAATTTTACACAGCCAGAATCAAGCCCATTCCAACATGCTCTCTCTAAACTGGCTGTGAGAACTTCCAATTTGAAAAGGGACTCCATGCCCCCAGGTCATTCTTTAAGAGAGATTGAGCACCAAATCCACACATCAAGTTTGTTCCAAGTAGCTGAAAAAAATGTTAAGCGCCAGCATTTAAAAGACATTCTCTTTTTCTCATTTCAAAACATTAAACAATGCAAAATAATTGCCCTCTCTGCAAACCCAAGCACTGCCAAAGGTAACCACAGAGACTCAACAGCATCTAAAATGACCCTCCAGTGCTTTTGATGCAGGTCAAGATGACAGAATCAGAAAAAAATTAGGCTGGAAGTTAACTGGAGGTTTTCTATGTCAACTCCCTTTTGAACTTCACAGGCCCCTGAGAGAGGTGCAGCTGTCAGACCCCGGGTAACCAAAGGCTGTTGTGTTGCAATGGGAAAACTCCATTCCCCATGTATACATAAACACTCACACATCACTTTTTTAACTATTCCAGTTATGCTCCAGACTTTTAAAAAGGTAGAACTTCAACCTTTAGGTTTTGAGAGCTAAGCACACAATTTTTAGCAACTTGTATAAAACTACTGGTAAGTGGTTTCCATCCAAGTCCAAGCAAAACCTCCTCATTATATACAAACATTTCTCAGTATTCTTCAGTCCAGCTCAAGCACAAGCGAACTTCTGATCTTCACTGGAAGAACAATGCTGATTTTTTTCTTTCCTTTGCTGCCAAATGTTTGATGTAAGCACTTGTCTGGTTTAAACCACCAGAACTCCACCAAAAACTCTTTCAAATGTTTCCCTTTTTCACTGATGCCAGCAGGAATGAGACATGGGCTATACCGTATCATAATTTGAAAAAGAAAAAAAAAAAAAAAGTATTTTGAAAATATCAGGATCATTACAAGGGCTTAATGAGTAAAGACCAGCAAAAACTCTTTCTGCTGACAGTGTGGAGGACATACCCACCCATACTGATTGCAAGGATTTCTCCCTCTTGCACTGCTGGAACAGCCAGGGGGACAATTTGCTTTAAAGGTGCAGCAGGATGCTCTGCCTGGAGTGGGGGTAAAACAACAGGAACGATGCCCTGTTTACAGAGTTGTCTGTGGCAGAAGGAGAAGGGGCCTCTTGCTGCTTTTGGTGCTGAGGAACACTGAAACCAGCCTGACTCATCAAGCCCAGAGTCCAACCTCCCCACAGGGAGGTGAAGATGTGGCAGACCTGGTAAAGTGCCCGATAAAGGAAACAACAATGACACCACTGATAACTGGAGGTGCTGGGCTGACACAGCTGGCCAGGATACACATGACTGCTATGGGTGGTTGTTGGTATGGGTGAATAACATCAATTTCTACTGCTTTTAATATAACTTTAACATCATTCCTTTGATATTGCTTCAGAAATAGTGAATTATACAATACTAGTAGCCACCACTGCCTTTATTCTGTAGTAAATAATTCCGATTAACATCTTTTAGTCTAAACACTATCATTATAAATAACTTATTTTTATATAAATATATCTAGTTTGCCATCCTTAACCCTGTGGAACAAAGATACATTAAGTTTCAATTACACCTACCCAATCCTTTGGACTCAAACCTCTGACCAATTCTGGTGCTAAGCCTGGGTCCAGCTGCACCCAGTCTCCTCTCTGAGAAAGAGTTTAGAAAGCAAGGGGGCCCTTCTGTACCTCCTGACTAAACAGGAGGGCTTCTCTAATAAACCTTGTCTGAAGCTCCCATCCTGCACACAATGAAGGGTCATTACAGTGAAAAAGATAATTACACTGACACTGAAGGAACATGCAATAGCATTTTTCTCTCTCTACTGGCCAGCTTTTAAGTCAGATTCTACTATGATTAGCAGCCAACAACACGGCACTGGGTTTTCATTAACACATCTATCAAATTATATCCTGTACAATTCAGGAGAATGCAACCCTAACATGTATGAACATTTATTGATTTGGGGACACAAGATCCACAATCTCTTCATGTGAACAAAAATTTCAACATCTTCAGAGCAGGAATTTCACTGCCATCCTGAAGGGTGAGGATTTTTTTTCCTTTAATAGCAATGATTATAATTTGTTCAAATGTGAGTTACTAACACAAGAACTGACAGTTGCAAGCCTGAATTCCTTGGGAGCCACAGTTATTTATGACACTTTATTACAACAACAAAACATGTGGTTACCTTATTAGAAATTAGAGTTTATTTTCATATAAATCTTAGCATGACATTACACCAAAAGAACTAAAGTTACTCCAGGGGATGGCAAGTAATTCCACTTTCTAGGTTTCTGTAGCTGGAATATTATTTTAAACTAATTAACTTGTAAATATTAAGCAGCTTTGATAACAGAAATAATCTATCCAGAGCCATATAAGGCACAAACATCACCTTGCAAAAAACTCTTAAATCTTCTTAGGATAAAAATTTTAGTATTTTGCTTGAACTCTTTCTGTCCACTGGCAAGAACATAATCTCTGCCTTGAATTTACCAACATCCAATGAACTTGAGAGGAAAAGGGTCTATTTTGGTTTTAATTCAGTCTCCTCCACTGGCAGCTCATAGCATAAGGAATTTGCAGTCTCATTTATTAAAATCCATATACCCACAAAGGTAGGACAACAACTGACAAGTGCCTGCCTTTGGATTATGTTATAAAAGATGATTTTGAGTTCATCTGATGGTTAAGGGTATAATTTTAAATAAAAAGTCTCTCTCTATGGAAACAGTAGGCAGAACAAATATATTATTTGTATTATATCACCAGGAGAAATTACTTTCATTGATAAATAGGATTACCTACATAGTAGAAGCTTAAATTTGACACTGTTAGGTAACTGAAATCTTAAAAAGTAGGTTAACAAGTGTCTTTCAAAGAAAACTTTTTAAAAAGCAACCTGACATCAAGTTAGGTGTCATAAAAGGCATGTGGGGGGCTTGTTTGTGGGCTTTGGCATTGCAGGGGTGGTTTTGGGTTTTGCTTTGTAAATCCCCATGAGGACTTTGTTCCAACTGAACCACTGCCATTAATGTTGTCTTTGATACAGAGATGATGATTTGACTGTAACATTTTCAGATTCTTCTCATGCCTTCCCCTTTTCTATGGATTCTGCACAGAGAAAAAAAAATCAGCACATTTACCATCAATATCTGTCCCAACTCCTTCACTTCATGAAATCACCTGAAACATGCACAGTTCTGTATATGTATCTGTATCCTCACACCTATGAACAGAATGTAAGTTTATCACAGCACACAGAACAACGTTCTGCAGGAATCAGACATCTAGTGATGCAGCTTTTCTGAGAGTACAGCAAGCAGAAGGATTATCATTAAAAGCTGACCCAGAAGTCAAGTCAATGGACCCCATCCAAAACCACAGTTGTACATCACTGCCACACAGAAGGTTTATATGGTACCACCATAAAATGTTAATGTCACCTCCCAAGCCACAGTGCAGTGAAATTAGAACAGCTGCAGTGAAATCACTACAGAAGAGGAGGGAAAACTCAACAAAATTCACCTTATTTTATAGAGCAAGAAAAACACCAGCTGTGAAAACTCAGTGGATTGCCAGCAGACTTCTACTCTGAGGGCCATATGCAGGACGGGGTTTATTCTTCTTTCAGTTCCAATGGCTTGAGAAAAGGTCTGCACACTGAACAGTTATTTATGCACAGAATGTGATGAGTCAAAGGATTAAATATTCGAGGTAAGCTTTATGAGTCTCTCACCTTCAAAACTATAACAGAAGCCCCACTTTATGATGAAAGGGTTTTTTGTTCCACTATATTTTGCAATAGAAGTAAACTTTTTTTTCTCACTCAAGCATGCTGATAGTTATGTCTTTGCATTTGGAACTAAACCATTAATCTAAAAAGGTTAATTTTTCCTGATTTCTGCAATATTGGGGAAAAACCCCATCTTCTTCTGTGTGTTGTAAATTTTTTTCTAAGTGACTTTCAGAAAAAAAACATTTTCTGACAAAACCTACACTAATGTACCCTCAGAACAGATATTTTCAATATCTATCTTTCTGTAATGGATTTCCTGACTACATGTGGTATCAAGTTCAAAGGAAAAGAAACTGAAAGCAATAAAGACCACTGTAAGTGTCTGGAACCTACTTGAAATTGCAAGCAAATTAAATATGGTTTTATTTTTACAATAGCTAGCAACAAAGTCATGAGATTTCAAGCACACCAGGCAGACATTCTGCCAGGTCCCCATACTGCATGCTTGGATCCATGCTCAGTGGAAAATGAACACTCAGTTTCCTCCCTAAGCTTTCATTCGGCTTTATTTCATCTTCCCAAAATCTGCCAAGCCCAATAAAATTATCACAACTCTTCCTTAGAGCACAAAGTAGTCAGATTTTCTGAATTTGGCTAGCATTTCAGAGCTTATGTGATATGTTTTTGAAATGAGCAATAATTTGTTAACAACAGATTAAATAACACTTTTGGAGCACAGAAGGGAAAGAGCGACTGAGTCATGTTCCTTCTGAAAGTCATGTGTGCTTCTAGAGCATCCCATCAAGTTCAAAAATGGCATAAATTTTCACAAATGTTAAGGTATTTCATTCATCACTCTTTAAGCTGATGTAACAGCACTAAGGTGAGGGTCAGGTAATACACGAATTGTCCTAGAGAGCACACTTAGGTACAGAGGGAAAGAATACAATAGAGTCATAAAATGAAAACATTCATCTTGCAGGTCCACTTCTGTGAACGGATCTTTTCTTATATGACACCTGTCACCACAGACCATTCTCTGGTGACACTGGCTGAGCACATGCTGTACAACGTGACAAGACACCTTGTGGTATGCCAGTGTACCCCTTCTATGAGATGCTTCTTGGGGGTGCAAAGGATAGCTAAGGTTAACCCTGATTTTCTTGTTCCATGCACTCTTGTCAGTGAGAAGAAGCATGCATTTGTCCTGTGCTATCTATCCCACTTCAGATTTTAGCAGTACTCACAATGGATCAGATCTCAACATCTCCAAGGTAAAAATCACTTTTGTACCAACATAACTTTGCAGGTAGAAAGGGGCTGTAAATGTTTCAAGCGAAGAAGGTAATAAAGAATGGGGAGCTGAAATGTGGCAGAGAAATACTATTTTTTTCCACTTTACTGTGAAATATATAGCAGAAATTCTTTTCAGAAGAGATGGCCCTTTGCCTGTTATCTAAAAAGCAAGCATCAGCATGCTAGATAGCAACAACCCTGGCTTCCAGCTGATGAGGCTCGATTTTCCTTTATCATGCCTGAACTTCAGACTCCCCAGGTGCTGACCCTTTCCTGTCTCTCAGTTCATAGTACTGTACTATTATTCGCAAATTAGTCACAGACCACAGAGGTTTTCAACTCTGAAGAAGTACTGGCAGGTACTAAGAGTAGAAGTATTGGCAGGTTTCATAGTACTGTACTATTATTCGCAAATTAGTCACAGACCACAGAGGTTTTCAACTCTGAAGAAGTACATTAGAGTAGAAGTATTGGCAGGTCTGCTGCACACATCGCACAGCACACCTGGAACAATCAGCACCAGGCAGACTCAAAGAGATTTCCCATTTTGGTCCCGGCTGGACATGCCTGCTGCCCGTGTGGCACTAACACACATGCAACTTCCTGTGCTCAGCACAAGTGTCCACCTGCCCTGTCCTGAGAAGCCAGAGCTGCAAGTGTGCACACACTGCTGCAGCTGGAATGTTGAGTCCTGCAGGCCTTGGACTTGGCTAGCTCACCTGCGTGAGTCCCAGGATTTATCCATGCCTATGTGACAAAGGAACACTGGTTCCACATCTGTGCCTAAGTGTCCACAGCTATAGGTAAACCTCAGACAACATGATTAATAGAAATGTTTCTACACGTCTCTTTTCAAAAGACCAATGCTGTAATTAAGTCTTATATGCAAGAAAAACAGCCAAATGTCAGAAAAACAGAAAAAGCCCAACTTTTCTGGTTTTAAGTAAAATATATTGCTTTTATATAACACAGAGAATCTCCACTTATCTCCTTCATTCATCACAAGCTTCATTTACTTGCTTGCTTTCAGAAACAGTCTTCCCTCAACACATCTGTTATTTCAAAAATGGAATGCATATAGTGAGTGGTTATCTTATATGTACATCTTGACATAAGAAGCTTCTAAGTACTTGAAAAGTAGTTGCTGAGAATTAATAGTGAAAGCCTCTCAGGTTTTTATTATTTATTTTACAAATTTGTTGATGCCAATTCTCTGATAAAAGTTAGAATATTTTTAATTTATTTTCCACTGTATTGCTAATGTGACTATGCAAAGTTAAAAAAGAGACAAATGCTTATGAAAAAAGCAGAGCAGACTCAAACACAATACTTCAGAGATCATACAAAATCAAAATGATGCCGAACTCCAGCAGGATAAAACTGTAAGAGCAAGAAGAAATAACAGTAAAATCATATGTAAGGTAAAATAATACTATAAATCACAATTCACATGCACAACTACTTCAAGTACATTGGAAGAGATGAGAAATCTGGAAAGCTGCAAGTTAATGATCTGGAGCACTCTAAACTAAGGTGCCACTTTACCAGCACATACCTCGAGTTTGAAATAATTTAACCTTCCATCTCAAAGGAAATAGTAATCTTACATGTCCAGAGTTGAAAGGCTTAGCAAAGACTAAGACAAATTCAGAGCTACAGCTGAGCATGAGCTCTTCCTTGCTTCCACAGGTGTTTTGTATGTTTAGTATTTGTTGCTCAGGTGTTTTGAGTATTTAATCCTTACATACAGAAATTCAAAACAGTAAAAGAAAATCCATACTATTTCAACCTCCTGCTAAACTGTACCTTCAGACATGTGCCTTTGCTCTCATTTGTTTAAATCACAGCTTCACCATGCATTTGAGACTATTGTACAACCAACTATGAAATGGTTGTATTTAGCAGATTAAACACATAGATGAGAGGAATGAAGTTAGCGAGGCGTAAAAAGAAATTCTGCAGAAAGAAGAGGAAGGAGGAGTGGAAGGAAGCTCTTCACAGGGCTGAAAGAAGTCACCTCTTGCCTAATCAATTTGTCAGTCTGTAGCTCCCTTGCTCAAGGGCCCCTCTCCTGTGTTACCTCCAGAGAACTACACTCCTTCTAGCAAATATAGAATTTCATAAAATGCAGAAAGGAACACCCTCCTCTATCCCATGGTCTCCGGCAGCAAAAGCAGCTGTTTGTTCTGTTGCCTCATGTTTCACCCACATACACAGAAGTCAGGGATTTAATTTGCCCTTCCAAAAATTTATGCAGCACAGACCCAGGTATGTTGAAATTCCTGTCAATTTCTTTAAAACAGCTTTTTTTTTTTTTTTCCACTATTACTACCACTAATGTACTGCCAATATCTCCAAACTCACTTGGGTCAAGATGTTTAAATTTTTTCCACAGAAGGAAAAAGGGACAGTCTGACACAGACCCAGGTATGTTGCAATTCCTGTTAATTTCTTTAAAACAGCTTTTTTTTTTCCACCATTACTACCACTAACTGCCAATATCTCCAAACTCGCTTGGGTCAAGATGTTTAAATTTTTTCCACAGAAGGAAAAAGGGACAGTCTGTGTCTAGGAAAATAGAAATACTAAGCACTGTCATTATTTAAAACAGCAAAGAAGAACCCAGCTAATACTGGGTTATGTATCATAGCTGATAAACAGCCTGTCCTCTGATGTCCAAGAAGTCCTTGTAGTACGTAAAAAGCAGTTGTTCAGTTTTTTTGTACAAAAATGTTTCTCTCTATACACAATATATCTGCTGCCTACCTTTAAGAACACATGTGGGAACTGTTGTCCCAGTCACTGAAAGTGAATATAATGGACCATTCAAATTAATGTTTGCAGAGAAATTACTAAACACCATAAGATTTAAAGCTGCACTTTACTGAACATATTTATAAAATGCTATTTCAAGCCATCCTGTTCACTTGTATACACTAAGAAGCCCTTTTAAGAATCCAGGATCATTTAAGCGCAATCCACACACGTCTTTTTTTATTCTTTCATCCTTAGTCCTCAGTATTTCAATTCTTATGCTGTATTTTAACAGCTTGTCAAAAATGCCATCCCCTTCCATCACCAGTACTATTGCAAAAACAATCTAGGAAAATTTTTTTTACAGAGTAGTTCAAAAACTTCCTACCATGGTCAAAAAATAAAATATTGCAGCCTGACATACAAAAGTATTAAAAAAACCCAACCCACAATGCAAAGGCAGGAAGGAATGTGGTACACATTGAATCATCAATTTATTTTTTAAGAAGTACATCACAGCTATGAATAACAAGCTCTAGAAAACACTGAGCAACAAAAAAGAGAGTAATACTCCACAGCATTCATTCCTGTGATGGCATAACACATGAACAGAACTACCTCAGCTACAATCTTCTCAGAAATAGGTCTCTTATGTACCATAGGAAAACCATTTCAGTAAAGTACCTGTCCCACAGAAGTACTTCAGGAAGGACTGCAGGTCATCATTTTTATATCCAAGCCACAGTACTCCTTCACACTTACCATTCTCACAAATGCCTGCACAATTCCCACTTCCTAAATTAATGCATCTTATAAAGACACTGTTCTCTGAAAATCATTTTAGATGGTAGGTGCTGTTGTCTGAAAAACAGTAGTTTAAAATCTGTCATGACAGCGTGACCATGGTGCTAAAGACACAACTGCAGCAATGAAATACGCCTGCAGACAGGGTGGCCCAGCACCACTCGTAACCTTCAGCCCTGTTTATGAACACAAAAAGGGTCCCTGTGGTATTCACCACCACGAAACTGAACTGTGCAATGAAATTCATTCATCTACCATTTATTTCATATTACATTTTTAAGTAAGTTGTTCACGGAATGGGTCTTGGAATATTTTGTTTACCTTCACAATATGCGGAGTCTCCTTGGACAGAGAGATAGCCGTTCTTGCATTCACAAGTAGCTTTTGTGTTCCAGTTTTTGCACTCTGAGTTTTCACCACACCTGTGCCCCTCTGCACAGAAGTTATGGCCTAAAATACACGGAACATGCTCTTAAAACATGTTTGGTTCAGTTATTCAGGTATTTACATTGACTGCATCACTCAAAAACTTAGGCATTTTACATTCTAAATTCTCTCTATAAACGTAGCTGGTGCACACAGACTTTTTGGATTTCTCCACCAATTCATCCTCAGAAAAACCATTTTCTTTGAAAAGATATTTGTATCACTAGTTTTGTTCAGAAAAAAGACAACTCCAAAGCAGGAAGCAATGACAACTCATTACTGTTCTACTGAACCCATGTAGCATTAAGTCTCTGATTATCAGGAAGTGCAATGCTAATAAAATAATTTACATCAAAAGGACAATGAAGTGTAATATAAGAAAAAAAGCCCTCAAAATTCTCTTATTATGCATAGGCACATGTACTTTTAGTAGACCAAAATGAGACATTGCACAAGATTGTAGCAGTAGTCAAAGCAACCTCATACACTGCCTTGTAATTCTGTCATCAAAAACCAGCTCAATTGTTCCTACAGTTTATAATTATTCCATGCATCATGTTCTATCGAGGAGAATTTTTATTAATCTCTCTTTTTTCCTTCATGCAAGTTCTCAGTAGTTTCTTTGTGAACAGTTTATTTTATTCCATACAGTCATTTCTAGAAATAGGATGAACTTCCCCACCCCCTTCTGTAAAGGTACAAGTGGCTGAAATTCTTTCTTTCTGATTTTCAGTATTTCTCAGAGACATGACAACATCTTTCTCCCCTTAAGTCTAAAGTGAAAGTAATTGTAACTTCATCTCTAAATGCACTCCACTGGAAGTTAAGAAATAACTTACAGATTTGACAATAGGATTTTTTTTCCTCCCTCCACTGATGTATGTTTTATGGATTTTTCTCTATTAATATCCAAGAGTCCATTTCTATTTGTCTGAGATATATAAGCAGTCATTTTGGTAAACCCTATTTCATATCCATTTTCTGTCCTGGAAGGAGGAAAAGCAGAAACCCACACATATCATCATCTATTGGTATTCCAGCTTGTGCATACCTGAATACCAGAACAGTTTCTGCCAGTTCCGCCTGGTCATAAAGGAGCAAACTAAAAGTTCTCACTCACTGATCATAAACTTCCTAACACCCCCTAAAAATAGTTAAGAAAAACACAACCCAGACTTTAATATCTAAATGCCAGATTCAGGTCTCTATTCATATTCCTTACTTTAATATCATATTTTAATGTCTTTTTATTTTTCTATCCCTTGCTTTGAAATCATATTTTAATGTATTTTCACACACATTTTAGTTGTCTACTAATTTAACACTCTGGCCATGCCAGCTTAGTGCACTCCAGATTTATGTGTCTGATCATCTAATGTTGAGTTCTGAGGTAATTTTTTAAAAATGTTAACACTTGTTAGCAGTGTCAACATCCAATTCTACACTTAAAGTCCAAATTCATTTTATTAACAGCCAAGGTATCTTCCTTGTGCTCAGCTGGCTCCTTCTTTCATTGTAATCCAGCTTGAGAAAAAGACCCAATCCCCTTAATGAAAACCTCAGTTATCCCTTCTACTCTTTACTCATTTCACAGTCTGGTAAAAACAACTCAGTATTCCAGATCCAGCCTTGTCAAGCCCAGGTACATTTTAGATTGGTAAAACAGGGTGCCAATACACTGCCTTTAGCCATTTATGCAATCACAGTATTTGACTTCTCATTTTTGCCTTTATAACTATAATTGAAACTGAACACTGGAACCCACCTCCTCAAACTTATCCATTCAGCATCTGATTTATCCTCCCCACACAGGATTACTATTCTACTGGCATTCCAGATAACATCCAAGAGACAATGAGTTTGATAATATTTTCTTTGTCATTGTTTCCCCTAAGACTATGACATCCTAGTCTGTTTCCTGCTTCTTTAGAATAATAATTCTCCTTTGAGCTCATACACAGCAGGAGCTTGATTTAATTATTATTGGGTCAGAACCTCTGTAACATAGCATTGTATTGAGCTAGGCAGTATGAAAATATCACATGGATTGTTACTTTGTCTCAGTGTATTTGGTTTATATTTAGTTCTATTTCCCTCTCATCCAAACCTGTAAAAAACATTTCATCTTTCTCAGTATGTTTTAGTTACAAGAGTGCTGGTATGTAGCATCATGCAACTTTCTGCAACGAAATTCTGTGTTTCCAGGCTTTTTATCCCAGTGAGTCAACATTTTACCTTATGATCAGCTCATGGCAAATTTCAGACAATTAGCCAAGTCAATGGCTTCTCAGAGTTAACTCCAATCACAAGTCCCACGTCCCAGATCAACCACTCTAACAGCACTTTTTCCCAAGCACAAACCAGTGATTAATTTTCACATCACAGTCCTGTGAATCCTTCATTGTTTATTTGGCACCTCTGAAACATAGTGAAATACCTACACTATGTGTAGATATGATGGCTAACCTACCTATCCATTTTTGCCACTAGAGCTGTCACCTGTTTTTAAAAAAATCTCTGGAAAAATCTGCATTGATTTTGTTTCCTTTAGCACCTCAAATACGAACAGTCTCTATCCAGAATCAGGTTTCAAGCTTGAGGCTATTAAAAGAGCATTACATTAAAAAATCTAAAGAATTATTTTAATATATATTTTATATTTACATAATAGTTTCAATACTTTTAATAATTAATTTCAATATTTAATTTTTAAAATTCAGCAACTCCAGTAACTCCAGTTCTGTAACTGGAGAAGTAACTCCAGTTCTTTAACTTGAGAAAATAAAGGCTCTAAAGGACATTCCATTTTTCTCTGGTCATTAGGAATACACCATCATAGAACATGCACTACACCTCTAGACAGTCTTGGCATTTATTCTTACAAAAGACCTGTGAAACACTGTTTGCTATCTGCTAAAACTGCTGTCTAGAAGTGACTCCACTTCACTTTCCAATAGCATTTCAGCTGACTTGTTCAATACCTTTGTAAGGGGATAGTGGAAGCCATTCCTGCTAAGAGCACACACGGTGCTTCAACATTTTATGTTTCCAAGCTTTTACAAAACAACTGCAATTTAAGGTTAACCAGCAGGAAAAAATGTACTTGAGAGAACAAAAGAGCAAGGGTTCATTGTGCCTCTGTCAGAAAAAGTACACCATTGCTTGCATCAGAGGTTTTTCCAGAGATACTTTATTTTTTTTTTTCAGCAAAAATGCAAAATTAGCACTTCAAAAGAGCTAAAAGATGCATATCAAGGAAGTGTGGTTCTTGGATTTCTTAGACATTGGTCCAAATTCTCCCCAGCACAAGTTTTAGAGCCAAATATCTGATTCTTATTAATTCTTTGGTGTGAAATGGCTCACAGGATTCCTTAAAAAATACCTACAGAGATGCCAAACCACCTGCTGATACTGCAGTAGGTTCCCTAAATCTCACATGGGTGGGAGATAGCAGTGGGTATGCATCTCCATTGCCCGGCCAAAATAATATTCATTCAGCATATTCAGCAAAGTCTTATCTGAGACAGTCAGCTCCTCTCTAAATATAAGAATGGCTTAAAATAGAATCATCACAGCAAGCAGGCAGGAGAGGATTTAACAAAACCACAGAAAATCTTAAACAGTTCTGATAATCTTAACTAATTTCAGGCCAGCACAGATGACAAGGCAAGTATGAATTAAAATTACAGATTAATGCATTCAGAACAGATGCCAGAAACCATCTTCCCTGCACATACACACACAATCATAAATGTGCACAACAGCCTTTCAAAGTCGTTCAAAACACAATTAGATGCTACCAGGGGAATTAAATATTGAAGAGTGTGTTTAGATTTTTGATAGGCCTGATGACCTCTGTTCATTCCCCAGACAAATCTGATAACACTACTCTCTTCCTTCATCAAGGCTGCTGAAATGGTTGTTCCATCTTTTTCTTAAGAAATACAAGTGTCTTTCTACTCCTTCATTCTGAATATAGAATGACCATTAATAAATGTACTAAGACAGTTAGGAAAAGAATCAGCCAAATACTAGCAGCCATAAAACCATCACTTCTGCAGCATCAGGAACTGCACAGCTGGGTAGGCCTTAGTGGCCCCAACTCAGACACCTCAAATTAAAAATGTATTCCATTTTGGAACACCTGAGCATTGCTCTCATTTTTCCAAGCAACATCTTCCAAGTTGTGGTTCCCAGAACCTGCTTTTGCAGAACAGCGCACTAAGCTGTTTCATGCTGTCATCCATTTTTTTTCACATACCTAACATATTTGGTAATTTGGCTTAATTATGGATTGTAAATGCAAGAACTCATTCAAGACTACAGCTGCAATCAATACATTTTAGACCCGTATCTCTTCCTACTTTTTTATGATCAACACTGATGTGCCTCTCCTTGTTTCTGAGGGTTTCCTTCTAACTTCTGTACAGTTTTCTATATTTCTTACAATAGCCTTAGCTGTTCACATCAAAAACTGTAAAACCCCTCTTCTCTTGCTCTTCAAGATATCCTCCATTTCAATGTTTTATATTGAGAAATCTCTAAATGTGCAAACAAAAATTGTCATAATGCTTCTGTTAAAGCACCAGCAATGTTCAAAAATCCAAAGTAGTTTCAATCTCAAAATCTTTTCTACTGTTAGGATTTAACCTCACAGTTACAATATAAATATGTAAGGTAAATCTGAGGGAGAAGTCATGGAAGAGTGTTAAAATTTGCATTACCAATTATGTCTTTCCATGAACTGAATCAGTTTTTAATGAGTCATGTGCAAAGCAGCACTTTGAACAGCAGCTTTTACACCTTCAGAGACTGTGGGCACAGAACTCAGTGGTCTGACATAAAACAACAAATTCATACGTTCTTTCAAGCTGCTCTATGAATGCAGAGCTTATTACACAGTGCTTATCTGTGTGCAATAGAATAATGGTAACTACACAGGCTAACAAGCTTAAAAAGATTTCTTCTTTTTCAGATAGAAAGCTCTTCTAAATCCTAAGTAATGCTACAACTATGTTTAGAAATAAACTCATTCATATTTATCAACTGCCATTAAATCTTAATAAATCTAAAACCTTGAAATAACTCCTACCTCATAGCAATAAATGGAAAAATTCAATTTCTGAAGAATCAAATCTCAGCCAGGCAGGAAGAGATGAGAAACATGCACAACTGAAGAGCCTTCTCACCCTCTAACTGAAAAACTAAAAACCTTCCCAAAGCAGCACAAAGAAGGGTGACAGAAGCCCCAATTTTAGAATTAAATGCTGCTCCCTGCTGTAAAAATGTATGCTTCACCTCATCAATAAGATTCTCCCTTTCCTCCTAATGAGTGTCAGCAGGTAATCTAAATCCATCAGCCCACCATACTGCAGGACAGCAAATAATTATTCTCCCTAGAAACAAAACCACTCTCACTACTTCATTATTTCATCACACTCTTTCTTTTAAGAAGAGCACATCTGAAGTTACTAAGACTGTTAAGGCTATTTTTACGTATTTAAAACTGTGAGCATAACAACATAAAAATTCTCTCATGAAGTTTTATTTGAATCACTCATGCAAAAGAGGAAAAAAAATCCACTCTTTCAAAATTATACACTGTCTTGGGCAAGGAGAAAAACAGCTAAAGGGAACAATAAAACACTTTCATGACACTATTTTTTATATTAGTTTTGTCCCTGGGCTATAAAAAATGTAGCAGGCATGCTGCAAGAAAAATGAGTGATTCTCAAAAGTAGCAAAAAATGTATTTTGTGACATGATTCTTTGTGAAACTTGAAAATTAACTAAATTTTCTGTAAGCCTAAAAGACAGTTTAATAACACCACATTGTCCTGCTGGAAAGTATAAAGTGGCCACATAGTTTAAGCATTTATATTAAGACATTTATATTAAAGCACAGAGATTAAAGGAAAAACTGTATATACTATACATAACAGACAAGGATAGATCCCATACACAGAAGTGGTGAGATCCATTTATGCATTCAGTACATGAAATCACTAGAATAAACTGTCATTTTAAAGCAGAGCTCTTCCATACTACTCTCACCTTGCTGTACACCTCACACAACGACTTCCCTGAAATCCAGAAATTGCCTCTTGGCAATATACTATTACCTTCTGCAATACTATAAACTCATGGGGCAAGCCTGGAGAAGAGCAGGCATTATCGGCTCTCTTTATTTTTCCTACCATTTACAAACAATAATGACTACCTAGGAAGCCCACCAGCTCTGTATATAACAGTACTCAATTCTTTTCTTTGCTGACTCACAATTTCCATCTCCATAAACACCACAGATTTATGTTTTGCCCTGCATAACCTATGGCACTCATCTATTATTGTGGTAAGTACTACAGAGATCACTTCAGAGGGTACAGTCTCATACCACAGCATTGTAAAGATTTTGTACTTGTGTTTTTCTTTCCTTCTGCTGATCCCCTCATATTCATCCCTTCACTAAATAGAAATTCCTTTGCTGCAGCTAGAAAATCACAAGATGCAAACCTGTCACCTTGCCCAATTCAGCAAATATATTATATAATTCTACAGAACATAAAATTCAGTAGAAGTCTTCTGTTTCCACAACTACAAATACTAAAAACACACAAACTGCTACAAAGCCCAGAACCTAGCAGTCACTAACATGCACTGATAAACTCAACACAGAAATAATATTCTTATTTAACACTGCTAGTAAATGCTTGCTAAATATTCTGTTGAATAACTTAAGGCTTAGCTAAGGACTAACACAACAAATTACCTGCATCATCATACATACAATGTGAAATTTGCATATGATGTGCAAATGATCTGTGTGGCCTTCCAACAAAAAATTTTGCTTATTCAGGATAGCAATTATTACAATATGTCTTCCTTACTACTTTGACTTGGACAAAAAGAAGCTGAATATAGTCTCTGAAAGAACTCACTTCTGCAAACAAGAAAAGCAATCTATCCTTTCCCAGTAAGGATATGCTGGCACAGGACAGGATCAGAATCTGTGGCCTGCTTGCCATATCAGACAGCACCTGTTTGCTGGATAAAACCATACCAAATATGGAATTCTTAATAAATATCCATTTTTAACAACAGCACATGATAAAGTTATATACTACCACTTTGTGTTGCATGCAACTGAAGCAAAGTGTCAAGCAGCACATATTCTACTTCAAGATATAAAAAGCAACTGATGAGTGCTAAATGGAATTTATGCCTTTGTAAAGTTGACAAAATTAATCATATCTTTAGGCATCATTTTCAAAAGAATTTTAAAAAGCCATGATGAAATACAGAAAGAGGAGGTACTGTTTTAGCAGTCAGCTAAAGCAGAACTGAAGTGAAAGTTTAATGTGTCAAATTGAATGCATCATGTACCAGAATTCCTGGGAAGGGAAAACACAATTTCTTCCCTTGCTTCTAGAGATCATCACATAAATATACATATTCATCTTACATTATAAATAATGAAGCCAGTTTGGCAATGAATATCTAAAAAGAGGACCTATCACTAACAATAATATGCAAGTCAATAATTATGGAACTTATCTTCCATCAACTTTGAAGCTTTCATATTTCTAATCCTTTTAAGTAATGAATACATTCTTTTTCAGTACTGCACAACATCAAATTGGGCCATCTGTTAAGAAGTATCATTAAGACATCGAGCCCTCTGAGGGACAGAGAAGCAACATTTACTGCTTGCTTAAATAGTTGCAGATGTTTCTAGAAACTACTAAAAAAAATTAATGTGTATATTCTTAGCCCATGACCCAGCAGGGAGTCTCAAACATGCTGCAACCACACGCATGTGTTTTTTAAGTTCAAGGCCTAAGTAAATATTTAACCATGCATATTTACTAATTAATATTTACTGGCAGAGGGATAGGTTTAGAGCCCCTCCGTTGCCATCTGCAATGGCACTGGAGGAATTTATATGCAGGCAAGACAAATATTCCAACAGACCTCAATGACCATCTAAGCCTGCAAATGTTTAATGCTCATTTGGCACACCTCTTGCTTGAATTTCTGAGGTGCAACACTACAGGCTGACATGTGAGTCCTGAGAGACCAGGCTCCCCTTAAGCTCAGCTGAGACTCAGCACCAAGGGAGAGATGAGGAACAGAGATACAATACATAGGGAATGATTATTCACCAAGCAATTCACCGATTAGAACACGTTTTAAAAAGAAAGGTTGTTCAAATCTTAACCTTGTGATACCTGCTCATTCCTCATTTAAGGGGATTTCCTCAATTAAGATTTTAGTTATTGCCTGTTCAGTCTGGTCCAGCCTACAACCAGGACTCACATGGCTGAAAGGAAGAAGAAACTGCATCTCAATATCCTCTGGAAGCAGGAAAAATGAGGTTCTGAGCTCTAGCATTAATTTTTTTATTTTTGTTTTGCATTGGTAGTATTTCATTGTCCAGCTTAATGCATAAATTAGTCCTGAGAATGCTCATACCTAAATCAAACTCGTAATATCCATCAAATTAGAATCTTAATGCTATTTTTGAGATTTTAAAATAGAAACCTTCAAAAAACACTTTCAAAACACTGCAGTTGCAGGTTTAAGCAACAAAATATATTTCTTTTTCAAATACAACATCCTTTTAATAGGAATTTTTAGGAGATAATGGTTTCTTTCTCCTCCAGCTCTTCCTTTTCTCCCTCCTCCTGCCTCATTCAGTGCAATTACAGCTTTATATCTGGTAAGTCTTGTAACCTAAGGAGTATCACAGATTGGTTTTAGAATCATGCTTATAGAGGTACTTAATATCTCGTTAAAAAGGAATTGCTCTTTTCAATGTATTCCCCTCTTGAACCAACAATTTATATTCCTTCCAAGCCGGCTTACCTCTACAAACACTGCAACACTGGTTCTCTGGAAGAACGTGATCTTTTTCTGAGCAGTTCAGCGGTGGACAGGTCTCTGTTACTTTTACTAAAACTCCATTCTGAAAATAAAGAACATTTTTTAAAAATTACATTGGTGAAAATACATGTAGTGGCAAGGATCACATACTTTTCCATCCACAGCATTAGTAATCTCCAGTAACAACACTGGTAAATTAGCAAGAAGCAAGTTAAACTCATTTGTTCCACCATAACATCAAATCTAGAGTAATCTGCTGTGCATTTCTCTGCCCAGCATAAAACAAAAAAAAAAAAAAAAATTAAAAGACAAGGCACTTCAGTTCAAAATTCTATGCTAGTTTTATCAAATATGTAGCCTTAGATTATAGTCATCTTCTTTTCAAGTATTTGAAGGAATTTAAGAATTTCATTCCAGCTTAAAGATAGTCTTCCTGCTTTCTGCAAATCTGAGCTTTATTCCTCTTATTTCAGTCCACATACTTCACTGGTAAGTTATTCAACTCCAATTTACACAGCAAGACCATAATTTTCAAGCGTTGTTTTGTTCTGTCATATCCAAGTGTCTGTTCTTTAGAATTACTGATCACCTTATTTCCAAAGTTTGATCCTTCAGAGAATAAAGCTCATCTTGAGAGATCCCTACAGAAACTACTGTGTAAAACTCAAGCTAAAAACATTGCTATGATTTTGATTTCTAGATTTAGAATAAGACTGCAATAGGAGGTCTAGATGCTGGTAGAAACTTTCTGTAATCATAGGCATAGAGCCTTCAGGGGGAGATTTTTCCACCAGATTTTGCTCCATCTTCTCCCATCCAGCAGATTAGCCTCACTGTCTCCAGAACAAACAGCTCTCCAGCACTTACTTCATTGTTTCTTAACATCTTGTCCCAAAATAGCCTCCTCTTTTACCTTATCCCCCACTCCAGCCTTCTTCATACCATGATTTACTTGTGCAGCACCCCTTCTGCAGCTATGCCATCACTGAAAACTAGCAAGTGGAGCAGAAACAAACTAGGATTTTTGCTCAGTAGGAACTACAGTAACTACCCCACAGGACTGTCCACACCTGAGTAATCTCATTTTCCAAGCTATGAAACTCCACTAAAAAAGCAAGCAGCCTGCTATGTTGCCAAAACCCCTTTTTAACATCAGTCTAGTCCTCACTCCTCCCAGAATATTCTTCATAAAACTCAGATGTCAGAACAAAAAGGTGGAATAAGAATTTCTGCTTTCCTCCAATGAAGAAATTTCATTTTCCAGTTATCACAGTTGCAGAGACAAGTTTAAAAATACCATCCAAACATATCTAGGGCTAGGAAAGCAGAGGAAAACCAATACCAAAAAACAGACAAATCCTCATTAAAGTCATCATTCTCATAATCTGAAGGAGCAGATACATGCCTTTGAACAGAGGATACTGAAATTACCTGCGAGCACATCCTGCATGAAGAAACATCCAGTGCAGAATAACTACTCAACACTGTGCCACACCACACCAAAGCACAGGCTCGCACAGGTAAAAGCCTTTGCTGGTCATCAGCCTTGCCACTCCACCTCACTACGCCAACTCAGCCCTGCCCCTCCAGGCTCCAGAAGGAGATCTCACAGCCTTGAGCTGCCCTACACACTTAGGGAATGCCTGCTGAGTCTACAAGGCACAAATGACTTGCAGAACTCAGAGCTGGGAAGTGCAGCCGGCCCAGGGAATGCAGATCTGACCACTCTGCAATCACTGCCCGTCACTGCCCCTGACATTACAATCTTCAGGCTAAGCAGGGCCAATTGCCTTTACTGGCAAGTTGCACCAGTTGCTGTCATGAATACTACTAAAAAAACCCCACAGGCATCTGCTCTTCTTATTTTTTTGTAAGAAAAAGCAGCTCCCTCCAGCAGCACAGAGGGCACATCGTCAGAGCAAGTGGCCACTAGAACAGAGAAGTTAACGGAGGCGTTCTGTCTGCGGCTGATCTCACTTCCACAGGGGAAAAGGAGGAATCCCCCACGCCTGTCTGTGCAACTGCAGGATCAAAGGTGATAAAAGAACCAGACACTGGGCCATCACTTACTATCACGTTATCAAACAACCAGCTAGAAAAGCTCTGGCTGTAGCTCATCGCCTATTTAAGCTCAGACAGGACAATTACAGCAGAAAGAGTAAAGTATGTCATCATACCGACAAAAAGTGTTGACTGACAATAAATCTGGCCAGAAAAATATGGCAAGAAATGGTATGAAAGTCAAAAGAGTGTCAGGATGAGTAAAAAAGCTAAAGACAAATTTATTCCAAGCTCACTGCTTCTTTGGTGACTCACAAGGAGATTAAACAACACAAATTGAGAATTCCATTAATTTAACAACAGTAAGATTTTATTTCCTTAAGTCTTCTATTTTCTGCAGAATTTGCGTCTTGGGAAAGCAAATTAAACTTATTTGTAATTAAGTTTTAAAACAATTAAAACATTTCCATGTTGAGTATTCTTTGGGTTAAAATCAATTTGTTATAAACTAGTACAGATCCAATTATAAGAATTATCATCATCAGAGTTCACATTTTATCCACTGAGATAAGTAAGAAGAGTTCACACTTCAGAATTATTGCTTCAGGCAGCCTTAGAAAAATTATTCCTTTTTATATTCAATTCACATATGTAGCAGTCATAGAATGTGAATAGAAATAGATGTCAAAAAGACATTTTTTTCTGGAATAAATATATCAAGCTTCAGTTGTGACATACAATCCACAAAGAATGCAATCTGAAGTCAAAAAATTACAACAAGATAATTAAATTTCTTGTAATTACCAAGGTAAGTACACAAAAAAAAAGGGTTGGATGTAAGCCTAATCATAGACATGCAGTAAAAATCTGAACAACAAACAGCTCATCTCACACGATCAGCTTTGAAAATTATTTGCAAGATTCAGCTAAGGCTATTTGGTGGGAGGGGGTTTTCCTGTCTGAATTTCTCTCTGCCCTGGTTCCAGACAGGACAGGGCTGATCTCTTCAGTAGCCAGGAGGGGCATGGCCAGGACCCGAGGTTATTCTACACCACCTCACTCTGAGGTGGGGCTGGTGGGGTCGAGAGGGAGCAGTCGGGTTTTGTTGCTCCCTGTGAATCGATCACTTCTTCCCTGTACCCTTTGTCATGACTATTATTGCTGTTACTGTTTATTTTCTTATGTCCTTGCTGATTCCAGTGAACTGTTCTTATCTCAACCCGTGACCTTTGGCTTTTGTGCCTCCAGTTGTCCTCTCCATTCCACCCAGGGAAGTGAGAGACATGGTTTCAGTGAGAGCACCACATCCAGGAGTATCACTCCTAAGCCACAACAAGCTGCTATTGATCAGTCTCTTAGGACACAGTTTCAATCGTTCCTTATCTTTGCAAAAAAATTTTAGTCAACCTTCCTGAAAGCTGTGGGCCCTGTCCATCTTGTACAGCACACTGTGTCAGCTCCCAGCATTAATGAAGAGGCATTTATTTTTGTACCCTTTGCTGTCAAGCAAGTCATCTGTTTATGAACAGGCATCATGTCATTCACAGGCAGCTGATCAACTGCAAATTCCCACTCCAAAAAAAGTTATAAAAATCTTTCCATTGACATTCAATGGCCCACATCACCATATGGGTGAAAAACAAACAAAAAAAAGCCCTAAACAAACCAACAAACAAAAAATCAAACACTTACTGACTGCAGAAAGGTGCAGTTATCAAAAGCTCATACACACTTACATTTTCTGGCCTTCTCACCACAAGAGATGGAAAAGCTGAGAGAGATCAGCCATGGACCACGAGGAAAAATAATAGCCTGGAGCATCTCACAGAAGGAAAGGCTGGAGAGGAGAAGGCTCAGAGGGGTTCCTACACACACATATAAATACCCAGAGGGAGGGAGCCAAGAGGATGGAGCCAGGCTCATCTGAGCAGTGCCCAGTGACAGGACCAGGGACTACAGGCACAAAGTGAAACACAGCAGGGCCCATCTGAACACCAGAAACACTCCTGCACTGTGAGGCTGCCCAGGGAAGCTGTGGAGTCTCCACTGGAGATACTCAAAAGCCATCTGGACGTGGTCCTGGGCAAACGGCTGCAGGAACCTTGCTCATCCAGGATAGTTGGACAAGAAGACCTCCAGAAGTCCCTTCCAATCTGAACTGTTCTATGATTGTTAGAAATACCTGTGTACTCATTTTGTTGTTGCAGATTCATCTAAAGAGTGTTTGTGGGCAGGATTCCAGCTGGGAATGATTGTTCACGAATAACATCTGTGCTTACGGTTAAGAGGATGTGCATCATAAATATTTTTAGCCTGGATTAGTTTTGAAAAATTAAAAAAAGTCTCTCAGCCTGATAAAGAACATCTTTGATCTAGCTGGATCCATCAGTAGTAGTAGTATTTTTTTAGATGGAAATATCAATAAGTTAAAAGCCTCATAAGTTTGGATCAGTACCTATGCAAAGAATAAGGAAGCTATCTTCAAATAAAAATTGAAATGTGAAATTTCAACTTAATATTTTTGACATTACTCCACTTACAAATATATCCTCCTTTACAGAGACAAAGATTTTTAAGTCATCTTTATCAACACTATTACATTGACAGTAGATGTGTACCCTCCACTGTATTCCTTCATGGATCAGCAGCTTTTGAAACTTAATGTCAGTTTTTCAAGTCTGGAAAATTAAACCATATTAAATTTTGTATGGTCCTCCTCTATGACAAAGTCCCTCCTTTTTTCATACAACACCTTATCCACACAGGACAGAAAACAATGACACAGCCATAGTTTGACTCATCACCATTCATCCTTCATCTAGGGAACATTCCTGAGGCAGTAGACAAGTAGGTCAGATTTAGGAGGTCATGCTGAAGACATATTGAATGAATCTCCTGCAGAGACACACCAGCCCACAGAAACAGATGCAAGCACTCTCGTAAAAACTCTCCCCGGGCCAGTGGGGTTTAATATTTTGCTGAAGCACAGTTGTGGACAGAACTTCAGTTTGTTTCTGAAGGCATGCATCAAACAATTTTTTTATGGTGTAACAGTCACAAATGCCATTTTGAATATTTAGCAATACTGTCAATTAAGATGCAAATACCAACTGCAATGTTACTGTAATTAACATTGCCATATCATTTTCCTTTTAACAATAAGCAAAATACAAATGTTTTCATTATTTTACTCATTCCTAATGACAGATATTTGATGATTGGTATTTGCTTTTAGTTTCCCTGAGTGTATTATCATACTCCTAATGGTGAATATAACACTCTTATTTATAGCACAGAGAAGTTCCACAGACTTAATTCAGATCATCCTCTCTCATTTCACTTTAACATGAAAATACTCCTGTTCTCATTTTATACATGTACTTCCACACTCAAATAAACATTCCATGTCATATTATACATAACAGGCATCTTAGTCTGCCTTCCAAGGCAACAACCTTGCCCACATATTTGTATATGCAGTGCACAGCACCCCATACAGCTCAACAGTAACAATAGCAAAGTAATTCTGCATAACAAGCTGTTTTCACAACATCTGCAACCAGCTATTGTCCATTTCCATTAGTGAACATAAAATTGCTACTCTGTACACTGATCTCCAAGCACAATAATAACCAGATCACTGTCATCTTTTCCAATGCACATTCACCAACACTCCCAGAACGGATCTAACACAGCCTCCATTCACCTGCGCTCTTAAATACTGACTGTCATAGTCCAAATGTCATGAATTTGCCAAAAAGAATTCAGTCCACTCCAATATTCTGTAATTTACCTCAATTATTAGAAGAGCTATATATAGTTTGAACAATCCTAGGGAAAATGTAGGTAACTCACACAATATAACAAGAAGGTTGCTTCAAATTTTAGCAATTTGGCTGAAATAAGTAATTTTCTCAAGAGGCTGTTACTTTTTTCTAAAGCTCATGAAAGCAGAGATAAGAGAAAACATTCTTCCAAATAATTTTGCCTGTATTTTTCTTATCCTGCAAGGGTCATATTCCTGCCTTGTTTTCGTATTTGTGGCTTTCAGTGACTTCAAGGTCACCTGTTTCAAGACAACAGATGTCACATTTGCATGAAGGAAGCCTGAAGAAATGCACTAACTTTTCACTGTCACTTCTGAACACCACAGACACATTTAAAAACAGGAAAGGTTTATACAACTGAAACTTACTCGACATTCCCTGCAGCTCTTGGTTAATACTCGTTGACCTTCTGCTAGCACTTTGCCTCCATAGATACACTTTGCTGTAATTCGAGAGGAGAAGGGAGATTAAAAATTTATTCAATCAGTATTTAAGCAGCAAATAAATGCAAGGTATAACAAAGAAGCAAAACCAGTACTCACATACACTGAAAAATATCAATACATTAAAAATATGATTAATTTTGCTTTCATCAGAAAAAGATTAATCAGATTAATTATATGTGATACTGACTTCCGATCTTTGATCAGAAGTCAGTATCACATACAATTACAAACAAAGTAACGAACAATAAATTCACTTTAAGAGAAAGTAGCCTCTTTACCCAAACTAAAGAGAGGAAATAGGAGCATAAACAATGTGTCCTGGACTAAATAACCTATACTTCAATAGAAAATGTTTTCACTACCAACATCCTGTAGAGTAGTAATAGTTAGCAGTATTTGTGTTACCAGAGGTCCTCATGACTCACTTCAAGAACTGGATACATTTATTAGTAACCAGTTCATCACAAGAATAATGTAAGCACAGGTTTCAAGTAAGCCTTCACATTTTTTGTGGGCACAAAGGTGAACTCTTCAACTTACTGGAGGACTGCACAAACAGACTGGATGCAGTGAATGACTACTGAATCAACAAACTGCAAAAATCTATTTCAGGAAAATATTTTTCAGGCACACATGAAATAGGTAGGATTTTCCCAGGAAACTGAGAACTCCTACTGCAAAACTCTTGTCTGAGGTTTTTGGCCCTTTTGCCAAAGATAAGTGGCTCCACAAGTGAACCAGCAGACTGGAACATGCGATCATTCCTCGCTCACTTCCCGGCAGTCACCTAGCTTGGGACTACTGCCACCAGGAAGAAGGAACAGGCATCAGGGCCACAGCAGCAAACAGCTTGGTCAATTATGACCAGAATTAACACAGTCCCCATGCAACTACATGTCTGAATTCCAATTCCAGAGAAGGACAGTAAATCCATCAATTAAAGAGAGCAGCTGGGCTGTTACGATCTCACACAAATCAAGTAGCCACTATAAAAGCACCCTACATTACAAAGCAGATTGATGTTAAACACTGATAAAATAACTTTCTGCTGTGGCATTTCAGCTCTTTCTGTACTTGGCCACTAAAAGTCTAACCTGTGACCCTGAAAGGAAAGCTAAAAGGTGTGAATCCTATGTTGCAACTGAACAGTGCTTTAAGGTTTTGAGAGTCAAGCCACTCGCACGTGGAGTGCAAGTGTTCAGAGCAGTCTGTTCTCAAAAGACACACTCTATCTAGGACTGTTTTACCTGAATTTCCCTCCTGAGTGCCCAGGTAAGGAAAGCACTCACAGGTGCAAGTGTGTCCCCCTTACAGGTGATGCCAACAATTCCACAGCAGCAACTGTCATAGCCAGATTGATTCCCAAATTTTAAGCAAAGAGACTGCTAGATCAATCTTCATGAACCTTCAGACATAAATTTGCTTCTAATGACTCTTTGTGAAAATGCTCATTTCTTAAGAAAAAAAAAAATTATGATTTTCAGGCTCCCTCAGTTTTCATCATCACTAAGGCACTTAAAAAGAGGAGTCTTCCTTTTGGCATCCTAGTTTTCTTTGTTTTTCAAAAGCTGCCCTAGTTTTTATGCCTTACTTGTTGTGATCTCACTTCTGAAGAAAACTTCAGATGAGGACGCTTTGTTTAAATTAGGAATCCCAGTAACTATTTTTAGGAGAATTTGAAATAGAGACATTTCCTTCTTTCTGTCTGTTTTCCTGACATGACTGCTTTTAACAAAAGAATGGACACACTTTTGCTTTAATGAAAGAATGGAAAGCAAGTTAATGTATGATTCAGAAAAATTATATCTAAAATTATAGTCTTTTGCCAAAGAGACTATATTATTTGAAATGCTAACACAAGGTGGCAGGGATCAAAACTGAACTGTCTAAACCCCTTAACATATCAGACATTAGAGCTTTGCTCATTAACCCTTAGCTAAGATGGGAAAGTGTTCAATAACCCAGCCATTCAATAATCCCTAGAGACAGTAAATTACAACTGATGGTTCTATCAGAGCTAAATAGCAAAAGCACAGAGAAAATAACACCTGCAGTGCAGCTCTTTGGAAAGCCTCTGCAATTACTACTATCTACCTAGAGGTGACTAACTGTGGTCCTAGCACATCATTTTGTCAAGGAGCTGGCATTTACAATCAATTTCAATCAACTTCCATACGTCTCTTCCTAGTGACTGACATGCTGAGTTCTTGTCAGAATAAGGAGTCAAGTTTGTGCCAATCACTGACAAAAGGCAAGTCTGATTGTTCATCTTCCCATTACAAATAACAGGAACAGTTTACTCATGAGGGTATACACGGAATCTACAATTTTGTGCCTTACAATTTCTTTGCGTCAGATTTTGACTTTTGTGCATACATCCAGTTTCATGAAAGAACTTTCTAGACTTCCAGTGTTACAAATAAAAATATTTTGAGACAAATAATGCAGGCCAGCATGGTCACTTTACCACCCAAGTACTCTGTTCATGAACATCTTTTAGTATACAGAATATTCATGCTGACATACAGCCGAGAGAAATGAGATTACATGAGAAACAAGAGCAAGTGCAAGATCACAGCTAAAGGATATTTGTGCACGGAACTAATGAATTCAATGACTGAAGAAGGGTGACAGAATGCTAAAAAAGTGTTATTATTTTCCTAATAAATCCTAAAATATTTCAACATCCCTGTCCTAATAAATTATTGAAAAGCTCAAGCATGAAGCTTCCTCATCTTCCAGAACAGATCAGGGGAAAGAGAATCTGTGCTTCTTAAGGTACAACTGGCATTAGTAAATAGCTAAAATTTTCATACATAAATTGTCTTTGTTCCTTGTACTACTATTAAAGTAACAAATATTGAATATTCCTTCTGTGACTCTTACTTAACAGCTTTTATTCCCAGTAGAAGGAACTGAAAGTTGATAATAACACCAATCACAAAATGTACTTAGCTTTTCTTTCTTCTCATTAATTTATTTGGAAATTAATTACAGCAAACTATGGCTCCACACAGTGATATTAAGCCAGGGTCTGATATACTGTCATGTTTATTTTAAAGAACAGCCTTTTAACTTGAAATAAAAGACAGGCAAAAAGATAACAGCTTGGTTAGTTACTCATCATAAAAGAAAGTTCAGACCACAGGCTTGATGCTCCTCAACATCAAGAGGAGATACCAACTCGAGCCAAGTCAGTCTTCTCAACCCCCAACAGGATGAATAATTTTACATTAACAATAGGTAAAAAAGTACCTCAGAAATTTGCAATGTTTGTTCATTATTTATTTTCTTCATAAATCATGTTTGCCACTATGACTCATGTTACCTGAACTACCAGGATGTCTGAAAATCATTACAAAACGTGCCTGCTGGCAGGACAAGTTTAACTCTGCTGAAACAGAAGGCAAAACGGCGAGGTCTGTGTGATGTACTCACCCTTGCACACTTTGCAGCACTGAGTGTCCACGTGCACGGGGAGAGCATCAGGAGGACACTCCAGAGGGGGACAGGACATCCTCCGGCATTCCACAACTCCGCTCTGAGCAAAGGGGTTTAGGACAAAATTCAACTAGCGCTGCTGCAATGAGTGAGTATTTTATAAAAAACACTAAGAACTATTTAAGTAAATGAAAACGCCATTCTGGATTACAAACCTATCCTTCAGTAAGAGATTTAATCCCATTCAACTATCAAAATGAATCAAAGTGCAGCTGAAGGTGAACTGCCTTCTGAATTTTGATACATATCACTGGTTTTACCCCCAAACCCAGAGCAAAATACATTAATTGGAAAACATAAGGCAAGAACATAAGCCCTACTTTCTGTACGCTGTTCCAATAATCTTTGAGTTTTTTAAGAATCAGGCTTCTATTTTCCTGAGCAAACAAAGGCTCTCTTCAGATATTTATCAAATAATTTCAAAGATACAAGTTTTGCATACTAATCCTCTTTCTGTCCCTTGTATTTTTCAGTCTGATAAATGCTGAAAATGAATCTGCAAGTTGTTACCATGCAAGATGCAACTAAGCATCTATGAATACTATTAAGATAATGCCTCCTCTTTGAAAAAGCCACTGCAGTGAAAACAATTCCAAACCAAACACAGACAATGCCACTCCTTCACCCCACAACCACAAAGTCCTCACAGCTATAATTAGAACAAGTAAGAAAGCACTGCCAAGGGAAGGCAGATTTTATGTATGAAGCTTACAAATAACTAATATCAAAATTTTATTTATTTTACCATTTCCCTCTCTATTGTCCATGCTGCCACTAGATGCATAATAAAAACACAGTAATTCTCAGAGTGAACATTATGCATTCAAAGGCCATTTTCACATTTTCATTAGATACTATCCTTCAAACTCTTCAGAAATTCTTACTTTGCATGTGCAATTCCTGCAGTGATCATCTTCAACCCATGAGTCTTTGTCTCTGTAGATCAATCCATTTACTTGACAAGTCTTCTCACAATGACAGTCTTCCAATTGACTCAGTCTTGTTTCTGCATAATTTAACTATAAATGAAAGTAACTTGATGAGATTTCTGCAATTCAAACACATGATTTAAAAAAAAACAAAAACCAGTAGACTTATTTTTAGCAAAACCAACTTTGACCACAACCTTCGAAACACTGAACCAGGAAATCAGCAGGTAAAAACTAACCCTATTCCTCAGATTTTGGTGGAGTTAGTACATGGTCATCCCACATTACAACCAATGGAGAAACCATGCTCCTGGGGTAAGCCCTGGGCTTGTGGCTAGCTCTGAACACTCCTTGTTGTTACAATAGAAAGACAAGCTTAATATTTAGCAGTAAATATGTGCATTCCTTCCCTGCCCATACAAATAACTGAAAGATGACAGGCCCCTGTTCAAAAAAAATTTTTTTTTTTTCTGGCACAACAAATGCAAGAAATTTTTTTTAAAAATCAAAACTTACAGGGAAAATTTTGTGATTCATGAAAGTATTCCTGGCTGTATAAACCCATGATATAAATAAACCAGATTGCCTAGTCCATAAATGAAGTCAAGTGCTTGATTTTTCTTGATTTGAATCAAAGTCAAGCTTGAACCTTTTTGACTTCCAGAAAGGAAAGACTCAGTAGAAATTTCTGTGCTGGAAGTCTTCATGCAACAAACACATCTGAATACAAAGCACACCCTAGTGGAGGCTCATAATTTACCAAAAGAAGTAATATTCCCCTCAAAGAAGTGCAGGAGATGCCCAGACCTATTTCAGTAGATTGTTAAAGCCATATGAATTATTTTAGCCATTACATTTAGAGGAACTAACAGTACTCTAGCCCAGCAGTGGGGAATGCTGCAATGTAACACAACCCTCTTCTCCTACAGCAAAATTAACATTTTAGCCAGATTGTAACACCCTGACATACAGTGTGTCTCTATTTAAGGACACAGAATTAAATCAATTGAACATATCTACTGGAGAGATTCAGAATTAATTCAAATTATGACAAAAATAAAGTAAGTTTTAAAAGCTGGGATTTTTAATTAAAAATTAATTAAAATTATTTTTAATAATTTTTATTATTTAAATTATTAATAATTTTATTAATATTGATAATTATTAGTTCTTAATCTTTATTAATCTTTATTAATCTTTAAAAGCTATGTCTTCACAAAACACAGGTAGGAAGAGGACGTAAGGGGGGTTAGGTTGCTACAAGTCATGAACAAATGCTCCTTTCATAGAACTCTGTGACAATCTGCCATAGTCAGGGCTCTGCTGGACCACTCACACAGGCCCTGTGTCCCACTCTGAGCCCACCAGACTCAGGAGAGGTACAGCCCAAGCAGGAGGGAGCCTCCCTTTCCTGCTTTCATTCTGCATAACTTGCACAGCTACTACAATTATTGGAGCCTGAAACCAGTAGCTGCACGTTTCCTTCCCAGCTCTGAGTCTCCATAATTTTAATTTCTATAAACTGCACATACACATTCACTGCAAACAACACTTGCTCCTCTATTCAATGCTGTGATACAGCTCTAACCAAACACAGATTGAGAGAGAAGCTGAAATCTGGATACAGCGGAGCCTAAAAGCAACAACAAGACACGAAGACACTTCTTCAAAACATCTTGTTCATGGCCTGCATCTCTTGGTGCAGGATCAGGGATGCTTGCTGCTGTGTACTAGCCAGCCATTCTCTGACCAACTGCCAGGCCAAACAGGATCTCTGCAGGCAGCTGCACGGCCCTTCAAAGCCCTGACATGCATCATCCCCACAAAATATACTTGTGTCTACATTAGTAACTCTTGCCTATTGTGGTTAGGACTTAAAAGGCAGATACAAACCTTAATGCTTCCCTCCAGACCCCCTATTTTTAACTTGCATTTTTTTACCAAGTTAATTTCCTTTCCCGTTGCATGCATTTTGCCTGGACAACAGGAAACAACTGCAACAAAACAGTCAGTGGACTGCTGTAGCAGAAAAGGAATTTGCAATGAAGGATTATGCCACCACCACTTTATGAAAGTGCACAGTCTTTGCAGTACAAATACTGTGTTATTTGCTTCCCCTCATAAAGTACTAGCAAGCAAAAATATAATTAACATCAGAGAAAGCAAGTTACTCAGTATACTGCATAATTGGAACTTGTTCATACCACCAGCAGGGCTCAAAATAATTGCCTCTCTTTCATAGCACAAGCAGAATACTAAACTAAAAGCTTCACATTTTTCATTTGGATCCAGCCTGTCCAAAGCATGTCAGCTGAGTAAGAGGATTGCCAGCATAACACACGCACTCTCCGAAAAACAGTTTCCCCTTTCCTATTGGGAAGGGAAAGAGCATTTGAAGGCAGCGCATTAAAAAGTATCATTTTTTTACACAAGCAGCACTGCTACGCAAATCCTGTTTTGGAAATGCCTACAGTAACTACACTGAGAGTAAGGGCATCTACAGGTTGGTTGCATCTGCACTTAAATCTAAGTAATTAACATGTAAGTGCTGTTTCAAAAGAGAAAAGTAACTATCCTCTACCACAAACCAGATGGTTCATCAACAGTAACCTGAAAACGTGCTCAGATTCTCCTTTTAACACAGATCAGGGGTTTGGTCACCTTTAAAACACAGTTTCCTATCTCAAAACTTCAGCACAGCCTTGCTGTAGGGCCTTGGTTTAACATCCAGGTTGCCTGCGTATTGTAGGAGCAGAACCTGAAGAAAACTTCAAACATTTCAAACAAACAAAAAAAATCCCCAACACTATAGATTCCCATTCACCCTACTCATGATCCAAAGCTGGGGGGGGAAAGAAGAAAGAAAAAAACCACAAGCCCAAGCACACACCACATCACCTGGAGCTGAGCTAACTTTCACAGCAGTAGTCAGCAGCTTCACAGGCATTTTCATTTTGGGGCCTCATTTCCATTTCCAGGAAGGAGACTACACCAGTCCTGAAAACTTCACAGGACTTCCCACAAGAAAACCTTCCACTCTGACAGCATCACATGGTGAGGAAATTGTTGAGGGATTTCACTCTTTTGTTTCTGCATTTATCCCTCAACATGAAAAGGGAAATCAAGCTAAGGCTTCTTACAAAAAAAATCTGACTCCGGGTATTTTGTCACTACCTTACAAATAATAAAGCAGACAACAGAAACATTACTGAGCTTAAGGAACAGCCATGGAGCTATATCCATAAGACTGCTGCAGACAGCAAGAAAAAAATTTGCTCTACTACAAAAATTTAGAATAATTTTCATGGTATAAGAAATGGCATATAGAATAAATACTTTCATCTTTGTCTTACGGAAGGAAAGGAAGGAAAGGGCAACTAAAAAAAAGCTTAGGTACCTACTTTTGCAGTCATTTTTGCCAGAAGTTCTTGCAAATCCATGATTCCTTGCACCAGACTTAAGAAATCACTGCAGGTTGGGCATGCTCAATAGAGAAAGATTAAAAAGAAACAGAAAAGAAGGAAAGACACAATAACCCATAAATAAACAACAATCTATCATACTAGATTTATCTGAACATAAAATGCAATCTGTTTATACAGAATTCTTGCCTTCTGGAAATCACACATGCAAAAATAACAAGCCTGAAAGTATTATTTTTAAAGCAAAGAAACAATCTGTATGAAAAATCTAAAAAATAGAGTATGTATGAATCTGTATGAAAAATCTAAAACAGAGACAATAAAAAGATTGCTACTTACTGCGATTCAGATTAGGACACTGTGTTATATATCCATTCGGTATAAAGATGATTTTCACATCTTGAATAACACCCTTTGCAAAAGAAGAGAAAACTGGTAATACAAATTACAAACATTCACTTCATTCTGTACAAGTTCTTTCACAAGTCATTTCTTCAGTGGATACAAAAAAAATTACCAGCTTACTCTAGTGAGGAAAATAACTGAAGGTGAACAAAATATAACTCCTCCTATCTCTCTATGTGTTTGGAATATTACAGCAATAATACTGCTTTCTCTTTTGTAATCACCAAATATAAGCTGCTTAAATGTCTTTAAACGGGGTGAGACTGGTGAAAAAAGCAGTGAAATAATATCCACTGCTCAAGTCAATGACACACTTTTCCAAAAGACAAAAAGAAAACACAGCAAAACTCTTTATTTTTTTAACCAAATAAGACTGTGAAATCAAACACTGAAAAGACAAGTACCTAGTGCCAGATGTAAGTTTACACTTCCACTGCTTGGTTTCATTAAGCTCTGTATCTCAACAGGCAGGTGAGGTAATCATGCCATCAGTCAGAATTCAACCCTCTCTCCAGCCCAGGCAGACAGACAGATGCCCTGTGCAGGACTGGCAGGTCAGTGCAGGTTGTTTGGGGCTCCTGGACCAAACCAGGCACGACAGTGGGGGAGGCAGGACCTAAAGGTCAGTGCCCACTGCAGCCGGTCAGTCCCTGCCCTGCAAGGACAGCGCCTCGGGAAGGAGCAGTGCCCAGTGTCCCTGCACACCTGGGTCCTGAAGGACTCCAGACAGTCCAGAAAATGCTGAAGCTTGTGTTTGTTCTCCTAAGCTCAGGACGAAGCATTTGCTGCATCTGTGACTGTGCAACATACTTACTTCACAGGATCCACTGGCTTTAATAAGGTCATGGCCAGTAAGGGAGAGGAGCAAGGGAAATCAAGGGACCTCTAGTGCTCACATTTGCACTTCCCCTGGCTGTTAATCACATGTTGTGACACAGCCCTACTTCCTCACAGAAAAATTTCTTTAAACTGAAAATAAATTTATCCTGGCAGCAGTTATTATCTAATTAAATTACTGATTTGCCAGACTGTGTTAATTTTCAGCTAAATTGCAATAGGGTGAATTTTGCAGACTAAGGACATCATCACTTGCTCACATGCCACCCATATGCCACATGCACTCACATGCCACCCATAAATAGAGGCCTCAGATAGTCCTTAGAGCCTGGCAAGGCAAGTCACATTTACACGCTCACGTTAAAAGAGCAGAATGTAACCAGCAAGCACTGTTTCCTGCTTACTGTCTCATGATCAAATATTAACTGAAAATATTAACAGAGATAATCAGATCACCCTGTCTTTCTTGCAGAAGTATACACATTTATTAACCTTTTCATCTATGAGAATAATGAAACCATAAGTAATAAGTAATACTGTCACTGGAAATGGAACATCCTGAAAGCCATTTTACATACTTTCTGTCAGCAGTCATCAATGAGAAATTAGAAGGTGAGGCATAAAAATATACTTCAACACTTAAGCCCCTGCAGTAAAAAGCTCAACCAAGAGGAAATGAGATTACAGAGTTCCACCACAACATATTGCCTAGGAAATGAGACACCACCCAGAAAGAAACGATTTTTTTCTTCAGCTTTTTTTTGTTTGCCTTTTTTTTTTTTTCTTTAGGTACATCTTCAAATGTGTTTGTTGCATCAGAGTCACACTGCTCAATTGTCTTTTGGACAGATCCGCATTTAGACATAGCCTGAAGAGGAAGCACAACTATTTTATGTGTCTTAATTTCTGGCTACATGAAAGCATATTGCTATGTAATAACATGAATATGAACTTCAATTCACTAACACTGATGACTTCTAGGTCTATAAAACATCTGAAAATGAATTATTATGATCAAACATAGAAGTAAACTTTCCAAGAGCAGAAATTTTGCAGATGTATTTTTTTAATAGAAAGACTTCATTGTAGGCAAACATTTATTACAGCCATAATTATGTAACAAATATGAAAAAACCTGGTCAATCCTGCTTCAGCATTAAGTCTAGACTGCCAAGAGCTTGGATTTGTCCTTAAAAGTACGATGTCAGTGGTCAAAATCTTTCCAGTTTTTCCCTTCCCAAGCAGACACAACCTTTATGTTATCAATAAAAGCACTTGACTAATGACAATCGAAGCTTCAGCTCAGCATCAGGACTTGCTAGCTTGAAGAGCCTTCATCTGGTGCAGGCAGACTACCAGCTACATGATGAAATTCAGGTTCTGCAGCACTAAAAATCAAGCCCATCCCATGAGGACATAATGCAAAAAGCCCAGTTAATTGCACTTCTCAGATATTTACTACATAGAACAGTCCTCCCACATTCTGTGAAAAGGCTCATACATTCCATGAGCTCCCCACCTCTGCATTTTCATTTCCTCCATTGCCTTTCATCCTCTTTAAAACCTGCTTCTCACACAGAGATAATATGATCCACACAGCTGTGCAAGTTGCACTGGCCAGGGCTGGGAAAGGCTCTACATGGTGGCACCAGCAGACGTGCCTGAAACTCCTGTGCCCTGACAAAGCCCAGATTCCCACTCCATCAGCACGATGCTGCTCCCCTCAGGGCAGCCCTGCCAGGCACCTGAACACCTGCCCACAGCACCACACCGAGTTTCACCTTAGTCCATACAACTCTGAGTCCAAAACTATTACAGTCATATGGCTATATAAATTATATACATGATACTGTGCAATAAAAACACCAATATGCTTCTCAAGCACCTAATATACAATCCCCAGACACAAGCAGGATCAATAGAGCCTGCTCTAGTAGTTATGAAAACTACTGTCTTGCAACATGAATCACCTTCTGACCAAGGCATTAATAAGCTCATTTTTGCACTAGCTCTTTGGAGGGACTCTTAGGGGGAAGGGTTCTCCTCAGCAATAAAACAAATTTTAGATAATTCTGGTCCTGACAGCAATCAGATCCATGCTAGAGAGTGTTCCATAGATATCTGGCATCAATGTTTTTCTCCCTTCCGTTGCATTTTCTTAATCTTCTTAACCTGATGATAATGGTTATCATCAGCCCTCAGCCCTGAAACAAACCCTGAGTTTGTGTGGCTGTCCTGGCTCTGTCCAGCACAGGGTTAATTTTTGCAGTAGCCAGGAGAGAGCATGGCTGGGACATGGGAATTATTCTACAGTACTCACACCACTGCAGGAGGCAGGGGAAGGGACTCTCTTCCATGGAGGAAGAGTTCCTCATGGTCAAGAAAATGTGGAGGAGGGAGCCATCCAGTACCATCTATTATCAGGAATGTGTAAATAATTTATTCTCCGGTATCTTTTGTTAATAATATTGTTGCTGTTACTGTTCATTTTCTTATCTCATTGCTCTTTCCAGTAAGTTGTTCTTATCTACATCCATCTTCTTCACCTTTTGTGCCTCCAATTCTGAACTCCATTCCACCACAGTGGGAAGGGGAAAGGAAAGTAGGAGTGAGAGAGAGCAAGGTGTGATTTGAGAGAGTCTTGGTGGGGGGTACTGAACTAAGGAGAGCCATTCATAAATCACAACAGTCTTAATATTCTATACCCCCTTATTCTATACCACTTATGTCCCACCCAGATCCTGCACCTTCCAAGTACATAGATACATAAATATACACAATCACAGGTATCATTTCCAAAGGCAATGGCCACCCCTCCAAGATGTCTGTTGAGTTCATTTAGTCCATGACTGTGGGTTCTCCCCACCCTAGATGTCTCCCAGGACAGGAGGGCTGCTGTGCTGCTGGCTGGCTGCTGCCCCTGGAGCTCAGACTGGTGTACGTGGAGCAGTCCATACGCCCTGCCCATGGCAGCTAGATCACACAGTGACAGCGTCATGCAGCAGCCGATGTTATACATACAGTTCAACAGTACAGACTGTTCTTACCCAAAAATCAGACCCCCTTGTGGTACACATTGTGTTTCCCTGTCTCTCTGCATTACCCACCAAGTGGACCCAGGTCCTTGAGCAAAACCAATTCTATGGAGGGTTTGCCTTTGCTTGAGTTGCTCCACTCTGGAGTCCCCACCAGCACTCTTCTTGCAAATACTGCCACTTTATCAGAGTCCTGTAGTTGTTCAGGGGTGAACTCCCAAAACTCTGGAGCAGAGAATTTCTCCAAACACCAGCCCAATTTCTCCCACGTTCCATGACACTCATGATTATTCCCTTCAGGGCAGATCCCTAAATGACACTCCTAGAAATCTCCCTCCCGACTCTAAACATGGTACTGTAGACCATACTGAGAAAACATAGCAGACATAGCAACAAGAACATGCTTTCCTTAACATCCAAATGGAATTAAAAATCCTCAAAAGCTGTTCTAACAGGTCTAAAGGAGGAAAAGAGGGGGTGAAAGCTGTGGAAAACCATCCCATGCCCCCCCCCCCTCTACCCCAGAGACTAGATATGATTATTAATGGACTCCTCACAGAGCAACCTGAGGTAAGGGTGGGAGAACAACACTGAACACACGAACAAAATAACCACCATTGCCCTTGATGTTATCAAGTCATAAGCAGCTATCACACAGACCAGCAACAAAGTAATCCTGATCCCTCTCCCCCACTGAAGAAGACCCTTGTGAGGGGCACACTAGGGAACAGACACAGAGTTAGGCACCATATCCCCATGAACAAGCCAGGCAACATTGTGGCCAGTGCTCCACACCCAATACCACAGATGCTTAAAGGAAATAAATTATCCACCAGCTCTGAATCCTGTTATTTCCACCTTTCCTGCCACACATTAGCCACCAATTAGCTGTCCTGGTTTAGGAATGGTACTCCCCAGTCCAGTATCCCCACCGAGATTCTCCCAAACCCCAGGCTGTTCTCCCTCCATCCCCCTTCCTCTAACCCACCCTGCTGCGCCAGGATGGAGCTGAGAACAGGAGGCACAAAAGGTGAAGATCACAGCTGTAGGTAGGCGCAATTTACTGGAAAGAGTGGTGAGGTAAGAAAATGAACAGTACCAATATCAATAACAAAAGGTACAAAAAAAAATATTCACGCAACAAGCTTGCTTTTTCTTACATTTTCATGACTCCAACACATACAAAAATGCTAATTCTTTTTTTAATGCTCTTATTTCCCTGCAGATCTCTGTTTACATTAAGGAAAATATATCTATTTTTTTATATGCTAAAACAGTGAAACAAATTGCTCTGAAAAAGAAAGGGAAATCCTGCTGAGCATATAAATACATGGAAAGAGATGTGTACTCTTTACAAACTGGCAAAATCCCAAGTTTTTGCAATGAGAAGTGTAAAAAAAGTAAGACTTCTGGAACTCTCAAGCAGGATAAAAAAAAAAAAAAAAACCACAACCAATTATATTTCTGCCCTGAAGAAAGTTAGTAAAATATTCAAGAACACATAAAGCAAAGTAAGGCACTTGTCGGCTTTCATTATGATCAATAAAAATGGTCAGCTCATTAGCATATCATTATCTACCCTGCTGTTTCCAAAGTGTTAACATGCAGAAATATTAATTTACAAACATATAATATCCCAGAGTTCTGGGGCTCTGACTGCCTGCATAAAATAAGAATTTAAGACTGGCAACTCCAATATAACTTCTTCCTTTTCCTATGTAGCTATAAACATATGTTTACCATCTGTGGAATAGTGAGAAGCAGCTGAGGTAAAAAACCAACAGCTGTAGAATAAAATAATACTATCAATTTCACTTCACAGTGACATCTCAGTTGCTGGAGGATGAAATGCACTGTAGGTTCAGAGCAAACCTCAGACTATCATTTAAGCCAAAAGTTGGCTTTTACCTCTGTTTTACAATTAAAATTGCTAGCTCTTATGCTGAAATAAGTTCAGCGTAATTGTCCTTGCTTGTTGGAAATCTGGGGACATCCTCAGAAAAGAGGCAAATTGTAAAATTGTCTTAGGAACTGACAGCTTCACATGGAAACCGAGTGGGTGGTAAATCACCTTGGCAACAAATCCTTGCCCAGATTGAGGAAAGGCAGATTGGCCTCTTGCTGCTCTATGGACCCCTTTCACAGATAAACACTCATACTGTGCCTTGTTATCCAAAACTGGAATAAATACCAGAAACTTCTACCTTGTAAACAAGCTGTTTACAAACTGTCCACAGTTCCTACCAAATTTCATGCACGTCATGTTTCAAGAGTCTAACACAACTGACTGGAAGTACCTTGTTGACTACTATTAAGTTCCTTCCTCACGTGACATTTCGTATCTGCTTACCTTAAAGAAACCATGTTTCCTGTTTCTCTGTCCAAGCCATAAATTGCTTTCAGGTGTCAAATTCGTTTCTGGGGGATCAATGACACGTTCATAAATCCTGTAGAGGGAAGACATTGCATTTACTTGAATTTTCTCTTTCCTCTGAAAACTTCCTTGACAAAATCAGGTAACGATAAAAGACGGAAAACAGAACCAAAAATAAAACCCCTAAAAAAATTTCATTAAACACTGTATTATCACTGTATTTATCACTGATTGTGGTGACGAAAGTATATTACAACTTTAAAATTAGAAAAAATTAAAATCACAAATATATGAAGACTCCATAAAATTGAAACTCTCCTTGTGCAGCTGTGCATCACTAGACTAAAGAAATAACAGCACCAGAATCCACCACAGTAGAGAAAAAAAATAAAATAGGATCATCTTAGTCTAGGGATGTCTTTCAAAATCTACCCTAGAGAAAAAGTCCAATCATGCACAGGATCCAACCAAATCCAACAACCCCTTGAGGCTTTCAGACTGGTTAGAATTTTGAACAGAATTCACAAAAGAACTTTATGGCACTCCACTCCCTTTTTTTTCTTTCCCTCTACATCTATGTCATTTATCCTTGCACATGGATCTTTCTCTCCTTGTTACTGGATTTCCTCTGGCTGGGTGCTCACGTGTGGTGCCTCTGCTGCACATCCACCTTGTGCCTGTCACTAGCACAGGTCTGGCACAGAATGGGACGTCTTTATGTATGCCTGGTATCTAACAGAGTGACAGCAAGTAATAGGAGGTCCATAAGCAACCTTTATATGCTGCATAAACTTGCACATGACTGCAGAAATTTGCATACCAAATTTCTAAAATTAACTCACGAAAAAATTGCTGTAACACAATCTTTAAATTAACAAAGTATTTAGAGTTCTAAAAAGGTTTTGCTTGGGGTTTTGTTTGTTTATTTTTAGAAAACCTGTAATGAAGTTTCCATAACAACTTTTCCAGGAACACAGACCACTACAATGATATCATCATCTCAGAACATGAAAAATTCAAGGCCAGAGTTACTGACCCTGGGTTCTCATATTGCTGTGTCATATCAGAGGGAGCCATGAACTTCCTGCTTCATAACAAACATAGCATGCTTAATAAGAATTATGGAGGAGATGATGAAATCTATTTCTATTGCTGTCCAGTTTACAGGGAGTATGCATTGCTATGCAATCACAGCAGTGTGACAGCCAAGAGAAGAGACTCTGAGTCTGCCAAGACCCCTAGCATAAAGAGGTTAAATTATCTGTAGTCAAATTGGTTTTCTTTCTTTAAAGCCATGGCTTTAAAACAAACACGAAAAACAAACACCAAACAAAAACAGAAGTCCATCAACTGAACTTCTCTTCCCAATTACACTCTACGGTTTCTGCCAGAGGCTCACTAAGTGTAATCAGTGATTACTCATGTTGCAAGTTGCCATGGGTATTGGGTTTGTATTGCAAGGGTTAGGCAGCAGGGGACTACAAGGGTGGCTTCTGTGAGAAGCTGCTAGAAACATCCCCCACGTCCAGCAGAGCCAGCGCCAGCTGGCTCCAGGATGGATCCGGCACTGGCCAAGGCAGAGTCCCTCACTGATGGTGGCAGCACCTTTGGAATAACTCTTTGAGAAAGGGTTAAAGTTACTGACCAACAGCAATTCCATCTAGGGAGAGGATTGAGAACACATGAGAGGAGGAGCTCTGCATACACCCAGTTCAGTGCAGAAGGAGGGGGAGAAGATGCTCCAGCACAGAGATTCCACAGGGAAGCAGGTGCTCCCCTGGAGGTCCATTCCCCATCCCCACCCTGTGCCATCTCTGGGGACGAGGCACAGGAACATCAGGAGTGAAATAAGCACAGGAAGAAAAAAAGGGTGGGTGGAAGGTAATTGGTTTTACTTCCCATTACCTTACTCTGATCTAACTTAACAAATTAAACTAATTTCGCCAAGTAGTCTGTTTTACCCTCAGCTGTGACAGGTGAGTGATCTCTCCCTGCCTGTATCTAGACCCACAAGCCTTTCATTATCTTCTTTTCTCCCTTGTCCAGTTGAGGAAGTGGAGTGGCTTTGCTGGGCACCTGGTGTCCAGCCAGTGTCAAATCCACCGAGTCACACTATTGGAAAATTCATTTATTTGCAGAGACCCAGAATAACACCCTAGTATTAAAGAACTTCTAGAAAGATCTATAAAGTTATGTCAAAGTACAGAGTCCTATATCCCACCCACTTTTGCTTATCAAAAAAAGGAGTAAACCAATATGAAATAGAAGCAATATATAACAAAACCAAAGTCTAGCACTACTTCTTTTCTAAGAAACAACAAGAAAAATCTCAAACCTAAGAACAAAAAATAGTTATATGAAAATTACAGCTTAAGAATGTGAGTACAGGAGTCAGAAGACTTCTTGTAATATTCATAATTTCATTGCTCAAGTTTATTATAATTATCATCAGCCCTAACTTATCACATTTCATGTTCATGATGCATTCGGAGCTCTAGGAAATTTCCATCTCTACTATTTAATTAGGTCTATCTATAAAATTACCATGCTGAGCTGTTTTACCTGTCCAAACAGCAGAACAAGCTAATATTCTTTTAAAGCAGGTTTTGAGAATTAGAGGATTTTTGCATGCACTGTCTCTATCAATAATTTAAAGTATAAGTAGAGGTTTTCTGTCATACCTCATGCAAAATTGAACTACACAAATGCAAAACTGCAGCAAAATACTGAACGAGAAACAAAGAATTGACATTGTCCTTGAGCATGAACTCCTTGAGAGCATGTGCACTGAACTGCTCTATCTTATTAGGAATTTATCTTTGTATAAATATAGCATAGCTTTATACATTATTTTGGTTAATAATGCCCTCACTGGAAAATTCCTCATGTCCTGAAAAGGCTAATCAATATCCAATAAAGAACCTCATTTCTCCTACTATATAAAATCCTAGTGCTGACCAGGTTCGAAAACACTACTTATTGAAGAATATTTGATTTTGATTCACCTGGCCTAGTTAAAGTTGATAAAAGAACTCCACAATATCTATCTGCAATTGCATATTAAAAAAAAAATCAAAACCTGACACTGTTATATGACAACAACAATAGCAAGTTAGGAAGACAAATCAGAGACAGGCTAATGTGGCTTATCTTGTCTTTTCTGATGATTTAACACTTTTTCAACCTATGTGGACAGGGCTGTAGTCACCTTCTTTCCAGTCTCTTCACTAAGGGCCATCCTTAAGACACAAAAGCTCAAGATTCCCCATATTCCTCTACTGTTCTACTCTAATTCAAATTGTATTTCTGAAGCAGGCATTTACCTTAAATCAAGGGGTTCATTAAGGTTAGTTTGTGCCTTATTCCACATATGTCAACAAGGATTGTTTGTTTTTCTTAGATCTGCCAATGAAGTAACAGGCTTAGGGGTCAAGAGAGGGCATGAGATCCAGATCAGTCCTCGATTACCTTTTTATGCCAAAAGATGTTTTGGTTGAGACCATCTGATTTACAAACCATTTCCTTTATTATTGTATACTGTTAAACATTATCAGAAAAAAAAAAGCCTGGCAAGTATACACACAACATATTGCTTCTCCTGTAAGCCCATCTATACTCTTGGAAAACGAAAAGGTGGAAAAGCACATCAGCAGTTAAAAATAATAAAACAAACCAAAGAAACCCCAAACAAACAAATTATCCACATTAAGCTTCCACATCACTCACTTTCCCTTACTTGCCTTTCTGGCTGAGGTGTGCCACCTTCTATGGCTTTATACCCGTGTGACCAATATTCTGTATTTGGCATATGAATAGCTAAATTATACACTTCAGCTTATGAAGTGCTGGTCTAGAGCTCCTTGGAGACCAGTTTCCAGCACATTTGGCTTTGATACCAACACAGAGAAATGCACAATACACTCCACAAGAAAAGGAATGCTCAGAAGGAAGACTCAGGGGAACTGTGGTCACTAAAACTGCTGCAGATTGAACAGCCCCTCCAACATGAGGAGACCCAGGTCTCCAGGTTAATGGAAGCTCCACTACATACTTCAGGCTTCCAGATTTATGATTGCTGCATTCACTTTCCAAGAGAAAGCTTGATTTGCCCCTACTTCACGCCAACATATTTCAAAGAAGTTAAACTACATATACATTCACTAACCATGGATCCATTTAGCAAAATACAGTAAAAATGCACCTGTTAATCACCAAATACCCATTATATTCTTGTGCTTTTTATCTATATCTCTACCCTATCTGCATGCTTTGATTTATTAAGTATTCTTGTGCAATCATCAGAATCACCTCTCCCAAGGACACATTTCAAACAGGCGTCTCTGCCATAATGAAGACAATATGCAGAAAATAGAGAATCTATAAAATAATCAGTGCATTCCTGAAAGGAGACATACCTAAAACATTTGCATCCTAATACACACACACACACACATCTTGCTCTGCATAAAGGAAGAACTTTATAAATCATGCTCTGTTGGACAAGGAGACAGCTCCCTTCCATGTACTCAATATAAATTATTTTTAGCATTTTTGTATGTGTAAATATACAATGTTATAATGGTATATATCTAAGATAGAATGGTAGAACAGGAAAATACCCTCATTCTATACATGTGTAGACTGAAACATAGACAGACTAACCAACATCACAAAGATAGTGTCTCTGCCCATGATCTAAGCCTTTAGACTGGGCACGACTGAGGCTTAACTGCCTCTCACACTGGGTCACACTCCCTCTGGAAAAAATATGACATGGATTTGTCTCTCACAGTGAAGATGATTTCTTACGCTCAACTTTTATAAGCAGAGGTTAACACTTTATTTCCACTTTTGTGGAGATGCAGCTCTACATCATACATACAGTATTTGCCATGCCAGATGCATTTTTGAAACTGCTGAAATATTTAGCAGAACATGAAAATAAACTTTGAAAATAAACTAAACGTCTGCTCTCATTATGATACATCAGCCAACATGGGCTGATTTTAGGCCACTGCCTAAAATTTTGAACCATAAAATAGACTGCAACTCAACAGTCACTACAAAGCAGCACATCAGCAAATCATGACATTTTCAAATTCTTCTGTGTCTAAAATACAAGTAGGTTACTAAAACAGGAACATTCCTTCATCTATTAGCAGGCTGGATATGAAAACCCTGAGATTAGCTCAGTTGATTAAAGCATGGTGCTAAACAACGCCGAAATTGAGGGCTTGATCCTCACACAGGCCATTCTTTTAAGAGCTGGACTCTGGTCCTTGTGGGTCTCTTCCAACTCAGAACATTCTCTGAAATTTGTGAACACACACAGGCCTGAACTGCCTTATACAGGCTTTAAACAGAGATTTAGACTGTGAGGGTATAAAAGCCCAGGGGTTCCTTCGTTTGTGATCCCTCCTCAGAGGGAGGCTCTAAATTTCCATGCAGAGAACAGGTGTTGAATTCATCACACCCAATTTTAAATGTCTCAAAAGTTCATACCTACAGTGGAGCTAGTTCTCTAGACTCATTTAATGAAGAGACATAAATGTTTCTAGGGTGTGATTCATCTTACAGTAAATTATTCACTCTCTAAAGGCCCTTCCAACAGCTGCACAGGGGCCCTTCCTGACATCAGGGTGAATCATCAAAACAGATTTTTGCAATTCAAAGCCTGATGCTCAAAAATTACACTCTCCTGCAACCATTCGTTACCCTGTATACATCCATCTGGATCTTCAGATCCTTTAAATATACTGAAGGGTATAGAAAAGCCCTGTTCACGGCAGTCTTTGGAACAGCACTCTCAACTTCTGTAAACAAAGTCAGGGAAGGAAGGTCCCTGTGTTTTGCATCAATCTTTTCCCTAATCGAATATGCAGAGGTGTGGACCACCTTTGACCCTTGCTGTCATCTCCAGCTGAGCCTACAAAAACACAGTATGCCTCTGAAATAGCAAATGAGGCCTCCTAACACAGCCCACTGTATAAAAATAACCAGCAGCTTCAAAAAGTTTGTCCAACATGTTCTCTGAACCCACCCACATAGATAAATTGATTGCTTATATCAGTTCCTAGCTTTAAGATACAGTATTGGCATTTGTCTTTATATCTAGACCTCCAAAGAGATTAAGAATTTATTTTAAAAATAAACACTAAGATATCTTTACATATTTCTCTTTCAACCCATTTTCTATATGAAAATCCCAATGAAAATGTGTCAATACCAATGTGATTGGATTTTCTTGATAGTGTTTACAGACAGGATGCATTACTTGACACGCATTCAGTTCTGGAGCAACTTCAACTGAATTATTCATTCAGCTTCAGTGTTTTGTTTCAGAAAAATAAACTTCCTGAGGGAAATTTTGATTTTTTTTTTTTTTTTTTTTTGGTGCTATCTCCTCTGCCATAGTACAGGAGTTCACAATCATTTAACAGAGGAAAGCAATTTAGATTAAAATCTTGTGGTATGAGGGAAGCCTTTTCTTATTAAATTTTGAATATACAATAATAACTGCCAACCATTTAACCAAGTTATTTTTCAGCTTTGGGAGAAAAAAAAATAGGTGCCCAGTAATAGCATATGTCAGGTAAAAGACTCAAGAGTGCATGCTCAGTTTACATTCTCTTCAAGGTCTGTTACTCAAATGATTTAATTGATTTTCCTGTATAATCACAGAGACAAAGTTAATGTACTCTATTTTTCACTTTAATTATTCCAAATACAAATCTAAATTAAAAAATAAAAATCCATCTAAATAAAATTCTTTTTTAAAAATCTTTCGTTTTCATTCAAGAGAAATTCAAAGTAACTAACAAACAGGAGAAAACTAGACTAATGCAAGTGAAGATGGTCACAAGAGCACATTTTCACTGTCAGGTTTTGGGGGTTTACTCTCCACACATCAATTGTGTAAGGATGAATTCACAGAGATTATCTGCCTGTGTGAGGCTTTTGTTACAAAACATATTACACTCCTCAGTTTCCTACAAACTTATCCATTAATTTTATCAGAATTTCTTAAGCACTAAACTAAAACAAATCATTCTTATCGACCCAAAGTAGAGGACTGGACCCATTATATGACACAGCAGTGGCCCCAGGAAGGGAAGAAATGCATCTGTTAGACTTGCCCCTATGGCAACTTTCATCTGGAGAAAATCTACTTGAGGTAGATTCCAACACCTTTACAAACAAAGTCATTATTATGAACTTTACCTGCAAATGGCAAAACAGATACAAATGGTCCATGGTAACACCAGTGTGAAGTGTGCCTAAGCCCTAACAGCCTGTCTACAAGGCTGTAATGTTTACCCATCTTCATATAACAAAAACAGCACTTCTGAAAGTGTGGAAAACCCAGAAAACAGGCTGAGTCAGACTCTAAGCAGAAATAGAAATTTGGCCATTTGCTTAGGACTGTCAAGAGTTATACAGGAAAAAAAAAAAAAACCATGCCAAACTATGAGGTCAACTGTATCTTACATGTGATGGATCCAGAGCAGGGCTTTTAGTGTCAAGACAGCTTGTTTGATACCCAAATAGTTATCACATTTCTCAGCTTAGGCAACTGCTGCTTTTGGCTAGGATGGAGCTCATTTTCTTCAAAGCAGCTGGTGTGATGCCACGTGCTGGATTTGTGACCAAAAAGCGCGGGTATCACACCTGTGTTTTAGCTGATGGTCAGCAGCGTTTGCACCGTGCCTCTTCTGCTCCTCACACTGCCCCACCAGCCAGGGGCTGGAGGCACACGAGAGCCTGGGAGGGGACACAGCCAGGACAGCAGAGCCAAGCTGACCCAAGGGATAACCCATGCTACATGACATCACACTTAGCAACACAAGCTGGGGGAAAACAGAAAGGGGATGGGGATGTTTGGGATGACGGCATTTGTCTTCCCCAGTAACCATGACGTGAGACAGCCCTGCTTCTTCCAGGAAAACAGCTAAACACCTGCCAGCTGATAGGAGATCTGAATTAATTCTTTATTTTCCTTTACTTTACCTGTTAAACCATCTTTATTTCAACACACCTTTCCCCACCTGCACTTGCAGCATCCTTCTGAATCCCTTCCCCTTCCCACTGCAGAGGCAGCAGCTGTGTGATGCTCAGCTGCCTAACAGCAATAAACCACACAGCAACCTTTTTCTTTTAGGTAAAGCTGAGCTCAATAGCATGTGGCTCCTGGCCCTGGCATTGCCCCTAAAACTTGTACATAATCTACGGGTAGCAGGAGCACACATGAATACTTGTCACAGGTTTTGGTGAGCATGATAATTCTTGCCATATTCAGCAGAACTTAAGGTGGTGTCTAGGTCAAAAGAATTCTTTCTCTGAAGTGTTGAGGTGAATGTCATCTACATGTACAGACTTTTCTTACAAAAATCAATGTGCTCCACTTCTATGGATTCATGTGAATTCAGGACTTTAAATATCTCCATACAGAGCTGAGAGCTACATAGATCAAATGCCACTTTTCAAACAAAGATCTGACTCTCCAAAGGCATTTTAGCATCTCTTTATTACTTATGAGCAACTATCACTATGTGGCTACCAGAGCATAAACCACAAAGCAGTAGGGTTTTTATGATGCACACACATATCCACTACAGTCAGGGAGACAAACACACTTATAAATGAGGACAATACTAAAACTCACAGGGTCCCTGAAAGACACCCTTGAACCTCAGCAAGCTTTGAAGCTCAGGTTCTAAACCAGAACACTGAATAAAGCAAACTGTTAACAAGAAAGCTAAAAGCACAGCCCACTCATTTGTTGTCATACCAAGTATCATACCAAAAGCCCATCTCAGATAAACCAAATGTTCAGAGTACATCCCAGATGCAAAATATCATCAAACCAAGTCTGAGCAATTAAAAGCAGATTCTATAAATAAGAGGAAGAAATTAATTCAATGGGTTCTTTCAAGAAGAAAAGCTCCTCTCCCAGAAATTAAACAGGAAACCCTTAGAGCAAGATACATCTGAGATAAAAAAAACTGTATTAGAATATCTATGCAACAAGTAGTAGCCAATTAAGCCTATCTTACAATCAGAAAAGAGGAAGAATATGCATCACAATGTGCACAAATGAGGTCTTGCAGCAAAATGAACCCCAAAATAAAATGCTATCGGAACAAAGAGGTAAAACCATGATTAAATGGCTAATGCCATCCCTATTTTATCATAAAGTAAAACCATGATTAAATGGCTAATGCCATCTCTATTTTGTCATGACTTTTAAAAAAAAAATCTAAGATTGCTTTTGGAGTTTGTTGCAAGGCATTTATTGAGTAAGAACTAGCAGTTCTGAAACTCTGCTTCTATTCCATCTGCCTGCCACAGAGGGATGTGCTGGTGCCTGGCCCAAGACCTGCAGCACACAGATCTTCACTCTGGCAGTTACAGAACCTGAGGCATGATAAGCTTTTACAGCTTTGGAACAACCCCTGTTCACAAAATATATGCAGTCTTTGTCTTTCCTTTTGCTTTCCCTTTGTCTCAGGCTCCTCTCAACCCCAAAGTTGATTTATCTAGTACAATAAGATAGGTGCAATTGTGAAAAGAACGAGGCTTTTGATTTCAACTCTTTCTGCACTGCTACAAAAGCTAAATTTAAAATTCAGCCAGCCACAAGAAACCTTTTTAGTAAACAGCTTCTTCCCCCATTCCAAAACCACATCTGCTGAGAAGTTAATTGCTTTACAGGGTATCTTGTCACAGGATCGTCCCATCAAGGGGCTCATGTCATCACTGGTGGATTTGTATGTAATCATAAAATAACCTCATCCATATTCCAGAGCCAGTTTGCTGCAGTGATGGAAGGCAACTGCAGGCTGAGGATGGCAGGCTTTGCCTTTGCTGCCACGCTCATGCCAAGGCCCTGCCCCTGGTGTTGTCTCAGCACTGTGCAAAGGCACTGGGCTCTCCCTGGAGCTGCCACTCCTCTTCCTCCTCCCCATTAGCCACTGTCTCTGTAACACCAATTCCATGGCCTCATTCCCTGCTCCTCAGTCCTTCCTACGGGTTCATCCAATAACCCACATCTCCCTTTTCCCACGGTATTTTCCAACTGTCCAGTTTAGTCTTGGTTGTTTGAAAGGTAACATTACAGTCCCTCCACAAATAACTAATTGTCCATGACTGGGAAGGTGTATGAAACAGACAGTAAACATAGAACAAGCCATTATATTGGTTCTAAAATTAAATTTAGATGGAAACTGCCAGCAGACAGGCAGAAAAGCACTTTGCAGGGACAGCACATTTCTCACAACATCTGACACACTGGGGAGGTAAAAGCATGGTTCTGCTGAAGTCAGTGAGAGTTCTCACTGCAGACTGCACTGGGTTGCTCCCCAGGGATATTGCATGGCACATCTTTCAGACAAGTTTAAGGTAAGTAGCTGGTGTGATAGAGAAAAATTCAGCTTGGGCTGAAAAAGTCCAAATTGTCTTAGTTGGCACAGTGGTAGTTATCAGTTATTTGCTTTCACTATTGATGCGCTGGAGAGGATGCCATTAAAACTGCAGTCCAATTAAGTAATGCAGTTTCCACTGATTCTTTCATTTACTGCCTGGTTTCAGAAACAAGGACAAGTTATAGGACTGGCAATTGCCTGTTACATTACTCCTGTGCTGAGGATCAAACTACCAACTTCCTCCTCACTGCTTCTTCAATGTATCCTTCCATTGGCAAGGCAGATCACGACAAGGATTCTTCACATCATTAAAATATTTAAAGTGGAAGAGGAAGGTGATATCTGAATTTTTTTCCCATTAAAAAAAAAAAAAACTCACACACCACCAAAAAGCTACACCAACCAGCTCACTAAAGACTTATCTGTGCAGAAATGGAGTATTCTTCAACTTGCAGAAACACCTCACCTTCTGAAGCATGAGACTGGACTTCCTTTACCATCGGCACGCTGGCCAAGCAGCTCACACCCACAGCACTGAGGCAGGAGCTCTGCTGTCCCCACGCTCAGCACGGAGCCCCCCTGACCCCCTCACATACTGCAGGGCCAGCCAAACACCACAGAGGCCTGGCTGGTCCTGTTCCCACACCACTGCTGCAGTGAGACCCGTGCCACCGCCCCAGAGCCCCCCTCGGTGTTTCCAAGCCTTGACACCTTCCACCTCCGAGCACCCCATATGCCTCCAGCTCCTCACAACCAAGGAACAAATGTGTGTGATCCTGCACCACTGCCCTTAAGAGTGCTGTCAATTTTGGGTTACCAAATCATGAAATAATGAGAACTTTCAGGTTTTGGAGTATTAAGAAATGCAATCAAGCAGACTCTACCTCCATGCAGTCAGCCTGAGGATTTTGTAAAGATTGGATTCCTAGAATAATTACCTTCTGGGTAACAGTGCTAAACTGCCAAAGAAAGACACCTCAAGTATTAAACCACTTCATAACACTCTGGGCTGGTTTCACAGCTCTCAGCAGCCTCAGCCCTGTTTGCTCAACCGCCCTCTCACAAGCCTCGCCACACTCAGGAGGTTTCAGATTTTTTGGAAAGGCTCTGCACTATTTGCTACAGGAAGACTCAGGTCTCAGGTCTGCTGTTGAATAGTTCAGAGGGGTTCTTTGGCAAAGATCTAAAAGTATTTAACTAGAATTATGCTATCATTTTCTCAATTCAGCTCCAGTATTATCCTGTGTGACTTGTAGTTCTAAACTCCGGAGTTAAGCTAACCACTTCAAATGGAAGAGTTCATTTATTTCTTAGATCTCAGTTAATCTGTCTTGCTGGAGCAAGATAATTGTTTTTACAATATGAAAGGAAAAAGCTCAAAACATTTGCTTTATCTGGCTGACTCTTAAATTACTATGACCACCCCTCTTGTTCATATGACCCCTACGCCAACAAATAAAAAGAAAACAGAGCCAAGTAACAGGAGACTTCTCCTGAAAAAAAATCATAAAAAAATATCCAAGTACATTTCAAATCGTGCAAGCTAAATTTTCAGAGACTGCTCTTATAACTAACCACACCAATTCAAAGACTTAGTGCTTTTAACATTAAAAAATGTCTACATGTATATTGGACCAACATACAAATATTTGAGAATTTGGTAATACACCTAGTCACACACTTTTGGAAATTACAAACCATCTGAGGCTTGCCAGTCTTGATTTAAGATCATCTGCCATTATCCATCCTCTCTCTCTGGCACACCCAGAGCATAAAAATACAAGGAATGCAAGATGGCAATGGTAAAGCATAATACAGTACTCCTGTCCTGCTGAAGCCATCAACCTGTCCACCAACATTTGCAATTCACCAGAAAGCACCACAAGTGCCCAGTTCTGACTGGGGGGAGGGGGGACCAAAACCATTGCTGAGTCTGTATTCAGCAGTACTTGGGCTTTGCAGGTACCAAACTCTGGCTCCATGGGTCCCTAAAATTCTGCCCGGAGCTCCTATGGAAGACCCTTAATCAAACTCCTGGAGAGTGACTTCTGCTCCTCTTCTGACATCAGCAGCAGCTGGATCAGCTCCCAGGAGGAGCCCAGAGCAGATGCAGATTCCAGGCTGAGCAGGAGCTAGTGAGGCCTCTCTGCTAAACCCAGTGCCCAGGTACCCATACAAGTGACTTCTGCCTTCTGGGGGTGGCCAAAGGGTCTAAGATGGGTAGGAACAGATATGGATTGCTACCTTTTCTTTCTCCAGTACTTTTTCAGCACTTTCATAAATACTCGCGCATTCTCATAATTCTCTCAATGCAGTATACAAAGGAGTTCAAATTAATTTTTTGGGATTAAAGAATAAATTTTCATCATAATTGGGGACTGGAATAAAACATATCATTCAGTCTTTGGTCACACCCATATCACCATTCCGCTGATGCATTAGCTATTCAGTGAAAAACCCTAGCTATTTAAAAGCTTCTTTAAAAAGAAAATAATGCTGACTGTACCCTCAACATTTCCTTGCACTTAACTGCAGCAAATGTAATGACAGAGACTGATGGCAACTGATGTGGTATGCCAGCTGGAGGTCTCCCTCACGCTAAACATTTCACAGCCTTTCTGCCAAACAAAAATAAAAACTAGTAGGTGATAATTAACTTCCAGTCCACAATACCACAGTTCCGAAGTTGGGTGCACCCATGATGCAGAATTACACCACTTTATCCAAGTAACCATTTCTCTGACAGCTTTTGCTACAGCTTGGAGAGCAGAGAAGCAATCTGGGTCACAAGCTCATATTCAAACAGCAAGACTGAATTACCTAGCTGCATAGCACTGTCACCACACCACTTCCCCTCTCAAGAGAAAGTGTTTTACAGTAACTAAAGCAGCAAATCCCTCTTTTAAATACATCCCTTAACCTTCTTTCAATTTATTACACTTTAATTAAAGTCCCAGAACTTTGTTTAGATCAGTTGAAAACCTCAGGTTGGCAGCTAGAATATCTAATTTATAAGAATTCGGACGTCTTGGATTCCCATATTTGGAGGATGTTACTTTAATTTATTTATTTTTCCAATTAAAAAGTTCTCACTGCTCATGCATTTTTTATTCCCTAATGCGCTGTTCTAACATAAAAGAAGCAGACAACATGTTTTTTCAGTTGGAGACTACTTCCAAGCCTGCTCCAGTTTTATAATCTATTCTCTTATGCTCTTACCAACCCCCTCCATCAAACAGCTAAGAGTATCCATCAAAAGCACAGGCTGTATTCACAGCAAAATGCACTCCAGCACAGATTTTCACTGGAAGAACACTAATTTTTTCATCAAAACACCTTTCTCTCCCTTCTATGCCCACAGAGTTCCAGTAAAGGAAGATGGATACTGTCTGAATAGGTGAGTACCTTTGTAGCAATATGGCTGATGATAAATTAAAAATTAAAAAAAAAAATTTAAAAAAAACCACCTTTCAGGCTTACCCCTCCAGATTAATCAGCTACACTGAGAACAACTTGGAATTTCTATTTTGCAAACAGATTTTCAGCAAATATATTTGAAATTTACATTTGAAATTTACATTTCAGTAAATACATTTTGATACAGTACCCGCCACTTCCTAAACTGCAGGCTCCATGCTATTCCCTCACTCTTCTCAACAACATTAAATGCAACATATTTCTGTGCTGTTACTATCATAGGGGACAAGCATCCCAGTGGACAGTCAGGTGCCATGGGAAACAATACAAACTCGACAGCTAAAACTAATTCCCAGAGAAGATAAACATCAGATACTGTAGGACTTGACAGCCTCTTGGGGTTGCAAATCTCCCGACAGCACACGTATGATCAGAGGCCCAAGCTGGAAAGAAGCACGGCAGAGTTAATTTGATCATACATACATATACATAAATACCTATTAGTACTACTGGTTATTTAAGGACAATTATGCAGTTGCCCTAGCTGAATCTAAACATTCACCAGAAAATCCCTGACAATCCCTCCTAGAGCAGGGAGGCACAGATCCTACCAAAAGCAGGAAGGTTAATTTCCATGTCACTTTGAGCACAGGTTTTACTTGTGCATCAGTAGTACACTTATAATTAATGCTGTCTTTTCATTTTTCTAAGCCTTCAGAACCTTACTAGAATGTCAAAAGCATGTTAGCAAGTGCACCCACGGCTCCTCATGCCAGTTTTCTGAGACACGTCCCTGGCCAGAGGTTACTGTCTAGCACAAAAGTTCTTCAAGTCAGTGGGGAGAGTCCAGTGATGTTCAACAGGTTTCCAGTCTGGACCTCAAGGTATCTTTTTCCTGTCCCATGAAGATGGGCTGAGAAATTTGCGGCTGTTCAGCCTTGGAAAAGCTCCTTGCTCAGATGACCTTCTAGCACCTTCCAGTACCTAAAGGGGCCAGAAGAAAACTGGGGAGGGACTTTGGACAAGGAAACAAAGAGATAGGAGAAGGGGAAATGGCTACAAATCCAAGTGGGGTGAGTTTAGATTAGATAAATAGGAAGAAATTCTTCACTGTGAGGCCCTGGCACAGGTTGCCCAGAGAACCTGAGGCTGCCCCATCCCTGGAAGTGTCCAGGCCAGGTAGGACAGGACTTGGAGCAACCTGGGATAGGTATCCCTGGAAGGCATCCCTTCCCATGGTAGGGGATTGGTACAAGATCATCTTTAAAGGTCCTTCCAACCCAAACCATTCTATGATTCTTGAGTTAGCAGCTCTAAACATCAAACTCAGCTACAATTCCCACACTTGTTCTTGAAGGAGCTCTAAAAGGAGCCAGTAAGATGCAGCAGGAGCTGATTCCAAAAGGACTTGAATTTGGGCAAATAAAACTCCTTTGATACATAGGCTTCCCCCTCCATATGACATCTCATTAGAGACAACTGCACTGTTTTAAAGGTGATGCTTTAAAGCACTACAGGTCTTTGCTATTTCCCAAGTACTTTTCCTGAGCCTACCCAGGTCTGAAAAACAAAGCTGACTTTGAATTGAATCCAAAAGATAATCAAGTACAAATGTCAAAGCAATTTTGCAAATCAGAGTAATGTGGGTGATAGGGCTGGGAGGAGAAAAAGTAGATTTGACTATCTGTTTACAAATTAAAAAGCTTCTTCTCCAATGCTTTCTGATCAACTGCAGCTCTTGGAGGCCAGAGTATCACAGTATGAAGCCTGTAGCAAAATTAGTTTGTGACTGGATATTTTTCCCAATGCAAACACTTGCAATGCACTCTCAGGTACAGATTAATTTTACTAACACTGCATTCACAAATGGTTTACTCACAACAGCCTTCCAAATATATAACACATTACCACAGTCCTAAACAAAAGAAATAATGCATTTATGCAAACTCAGGTGTATCTATAAGGAAGCTATGTTGCCAGCCCCTAAAGAAATACAGAAGAAATTCAAGGCATTAATTTTGGAAGTCAATTTTTTTCTTTTCCCTTTTTGTTTTGCTGGCAAACACAGCAAACAAAAAGCTGAGAACTTTAACTAGATAGGTACACAGGGAGCTAAATTCTTGTTCTGATGACACCAAATCTCTGCAGGAGGTGGGACAGGTGAATCTACTGACTGCACTCATATCCTGTTTCCTCTTGTTCATTCATATCTGCAGAAGCATCACTTCTCATTGGGCATCCTGAACTCTGCCGAGAGCCAGACACCACACCAGCCAAAAATATTGACATTTACACAGCTGTTCACATGGGACTCAGCTCACACTTTCAGCTGCAGCTTCCCTAAAACTAACATGAAGAAGGCTTAGGGTTTTCAGTAGTGTTCAGAAGTACCGCTCATTGACTTGCTCTTCATTTTCAAAGCTTCAACATTTATTGCACTGTCATAAGAAAATGCCATGATAAACAAGATGTTGACTCCTTTCCTGAGTGCAAAGATATAAAGGGTTTCAAGATTTAATCAAAGTAACACCAACATTCACAAAATTCTCTAATTAACTGAACAGTGATGCTACAGCTGACTCAGGAACTTAGACTTCCTGGGATTTTTTCCCATCTCATTTAAACTTCCACTATGATCTGTCCTCAAGACATACTTTCAGAACTATTTCCATTACTCTTCCACAGGAGTTGTCATAAAACCCCACAATACACAGCCAAACACAGACATCTCGGTACAGATTTATGCTGGAAGCAACCTTAGGATGTACCACCTTAAGGGACATGGTTAGATGGATCAGCCCTGTTTAGGGCTACCTGACAGAGATGGCTGGACATATCTGTCACCTCATATGACAGCACAGCTCATTCCATAATTGTATTTATCTATTTCTGCCTGTTACTGTAAAGAAAATCAGGTCACAACCATGACTCTGTGCAGTTCTCCTCTCCCTGGAAAGAATTCTATGCCAGTCATTTTATGTTGTTTTCATTTTAAATTCCGTACAAGAAAGCAGCCAGCTAAAGAATCTGCTAAAAAGTGTCTTCCCAAAACACATTTGCTGTTCATAAAAATAAAAAAAAAAATCAAAGTAGACAATTAAGAGCCTGTTAACCCAAAACCCAGTATGTCAATAAACAAAGAAAAAAGCATTCTGTTGAAAGCAAATAAATAGCATAACAAATAAATAATGGGAACATAAATAAATCAAATTACTGAAATGAAGAGAATCTTTGCAAACTGTAGATTTCATGCCCCAATGAACTTAAAATTACTCTCAGCATTTAATTGCTTCTAAGGTCCAAATAAGGTCCAATAAGCAACCTTCCTTCAGATTAGATTTTTCAGTAGTTAATGGAGTTGCAGAAAATGGTTGAAACATTCCTCTCAAAACAGTATCTCATAATTACTTGGGTCAAAATTCAAACTTTTTCAAATGTTCCTTTAACTCCTATAATACTCATCTAGCTTTATTCTGACTGTCTGAACAAAATGAAGACTTCCAAAAAAATATCTGCTATCATCACCCAACCCATTTAAGTGCCACGATCCCAAAATGCATATGCTGATCCTCTCACTGAATGTGAAGGATTTTTTTTTCATTCATTTCTGTGCAATAAGATACAAAAGTAATGGTTTGTTTTCCTCATTCATAAAGACTATTATGTAAGTCCCAGTTTCAAGCTCTCTGAATTTCTTCCCCATCAGCTGCTAAGTCTGAAGTCTACAATATATTGTGAGATCAAGTCCCAAGGCAAGAGAGATTCTAGGTTTGCTGATTTTCATTCCCTGAAATCCTGGCAATACGCCATCTCACAGCCTTCACAACTTCTAATGGAAAAGACGGAATACCCTTCAGAAAACAAAAAACACTGGTTCCAGTCGTGCAAAAAGAAGCTTCCAGCTTTCTCAAAGTTTCCAAATGGGGCAGCACATGGAAAAATCAGTAAAACCTACATTGTCTGATTATGCAAAATAAAATTAAAGTGTCTCTGATGCATCTGTCTATTCTTCAGGTTCTCAGGCTTGCTGAGTGAAGCAGTTCACAACAGAACAGACTGCACACCCATCCATCACACTTAAATGCAATCACTGGCAAACATAACTGCTCAGGTACTGTCTAAACTACAGAGATGCATTTAATACTCCCCCATCAGCAATCAACCTTTTCCACATTTGTTCATAAACACAATGAATTGTTCCATTTTAATACTTTGTTTTCCTTTTCTTATCCCACAGCAGTTTAGGGTGCTTCTTGAATGAGATATTTATGGGGGGAAAAAAAAAAATCTCCTTGTCCAATTTTATTCCTGTAACTAGAGATTATTTTTCGAGGAAATACCGATTACAGAACATATTTGCTTACCTGTTGCAGTCCACGTGGAGCAGAAGATGGGATGCACTAAGTGACACAGCAATCCTGTGCCACTGTCCATCTGCCAGGCGGTAGGGGAACACCTCTGTTCTCATCTTCCCATTAAACCTGTAGTGATACCTGATCTCATCCCGCAGGCCACTGCTCTCCAGTTCAAAATAGCTGCATTGAAAACATGAAGAATCAGTTCCACTTTTGGATATGCTGTCTGAAAGAGACTGTCCCTTTCTTCTTAACTGGTAAGACTTCTTTAAACAAACACAATTGAAAGAGGTTACTCAGCATGGATTAGCTACTAATTAACTTTTTTTTAAAAGAAGCAGAGAGACAAGGCTATACATTCAGAGCAGTACAAAACCAGCAATATTAATTACTGAAAACAGCTCAAAGTACCACTTGTTAACCAAGGAAACTGAAGTCCTCTTTTCATCCATAGAAAACTACAAGAAACCAAGCCTTATTCTTTTCACCAAAACATTTTGTATGACTGCAGGCTTTGTAAGAAATTGAAAAATAAAGAACGGTACATATATCACTACCACAAACAAATAAAAAGCCATTAAGGTAAGAAACCACTAGGTAATCGTTAAATTTGTATTTACTACTTGCAAAACCCAGTTAAAAAACCACAACTGTTTATTTTTAGAACTCCCCTACATGCAATTGTGCTTAACTCATTTTCTGACTTTCATTGTTACTGCTGTGATTGTTCAGCTTTACAAGGAAAGGACAAAACCTCTTGGATTAGGTGTCTCCACATCTGGCATAAACCATCCGACAATCAAAACCTTCATACAGCTGTCAGACTCACAGGAGAACTAATGAAGTGGGGTTATTAATTGGCTTCACAGGGGTGTGGGGGAGCCAGTTCTTTCTCTGGGATGAATTTATCCCTTCCAGGGCACAATGACAGTATAAATAGTCAAGTCTTTTCTTGGGCCTCACCAAGTATTTGCATCATATCAAATCTTTTTCCTGCTAAAATGAAGCTGTGTATATAGAAACAGGTGAAGCAGGCCTCCCTTCATAGCAGAAATAGCTCTACAACAAAGTGAAGACATAAGATTGTCTGGATAGCCCTTTGCCCCACCCACCTCCAGAATGTTTTGTTTTTCCCTGCTGACCAACACCAATTTAACATGGCATTTGAGAGATAGGAGCTGATTTGGTTAGGGTGGGAAAAATTACAGTAATGAAATCCACTTCCAAAGATGTAACATAAAGCAATAAATACTGGAGTGCCCATTTTCATTTTCCCATAAGCCTTTCACACTGCTTGGCAGTGCACAGGCCCTAATAGCCTGTGTGCACAAGCATTACATGGGGGCTGTGCACTGCTTCAAGATTAGATCTTGCCAATGAAGCTGAGAGTTTCCAACATAACTGGAAAACAGTGTTTCTTGGGAGGAAACTTAGGTGATAAAACACTAGCTGGAAACATGTGCAAGACATCACAATGGGCTGGGAAGGGGAACACAAAGACGGTAAGTTTTCACCAAATGTGAAATTCAAGCCCTCCTCCATCCTGACAATGCCTTGTCATCATAAAAGCATTATTGGGTCACATGAATCAAAGACCTGAGCGACAAAGTAAAACACACAGGGAGGTAAAGGTAAAACCAAGGCTGAATAAAAACACAGCAGGTATAGGTACAAACAAAATACGTGCCATACAGAGTGGAAAAAAAAAGGCTGGTGTTGTGAAGGAACTGGTACAAGGAGAGCAGAGAAGGAGGGGTTTTCTAAATAATAGAGCAGAATGCTAATTAACTACAGCCAACACCCATTAAAATACCTAAATTACATTCACATGAAATCTGGAGAAGATTTATTATTTCAATGCTCAGTAACAATATAGTCAATATCCAGAAGATACTGCTGCTGGTGTTCCCAAGCAAGAAAAGCACTACAGGAAAAGTACTGTCATTGATGTCATACTTAAACATTTTGTAATTTCCATCTGCTGTCACAGCACAAAAGGAAGTGAGACAGAAGACTGGGAAAAAATAAGTGAGGGAGAAGTACATAACATTCACACACAAAGCATTTGTATGTATATACATATAGGTATATGGTTGATCACAGAGGCTTAAGAGCCCAAAAACAAGACAATCTCCTGTTGCAAGAAGCAAATTGCTTCCTGAGTTCATTCTTTATAATCTCCAATAGCCACAGAGCTGATCGCTCATCACACAATGATTTCTTCGTTAATGTAAAGGAAACAGTGCAGCCCTGGAAAGGTCAGTCAGATACTGCACTTAATCACATCTGTGCTCTATTATTTGTACAGCATAGGGAATTGCAAAGCTTTAGTGTCAATAGTAACCTCAGGACTGAGAACAGCTTGTTGCTTAGGAATAGAGCTTGTTGTCAACCTCCTGACTAATTTAGATAGTACAGAACAGATTACTTAAAATTTCATGCAAAAGCTAGTCCTAACATTTTTATATATGTGCACCTAATGCAGTAAGTGCCATGGGACTGTATTAAACACCATGTTTTGGCTCTTCAGTGGCAGGAAAAGGAGGGCGACAGCAGACAAATTCTGCACCTATTCTTCACCACCCTTCAACAAAAATGCAAATCACAAACAGTTGCACTCAGAGAGACATCAGTGAACACCAGTCAACATAATCCCAACTGCAGAAACTACCTGGGTTACCCCAACACACACCTCTCTCTCTCATATTTAAAAAACTAAAGGCAATGTAAACCAACACTTGTGTGGATTTTTTTTTTTTTTAAGATGCAGAAATTCACACTGAGACCTTGATTACACAAACACTTCACTGTGTTCAGAAGTTGTCTTTTTTCTGCCAGAATATAAGTCACATGCAAACAGTTTCCTCTTTTCTTTCCTCCTTCCACTAGACTCTGGGGGAAAGAAGCCTCTTCCAAAGCAATGGCACAAAGGCCATTCACAGTGCACCTGCTCTGTTTCAGAGTTCTAACCTGCAAATTGGGGAATGGAAGACAAATGAGGGGAAAAACAAACTCAGGCAAGTAATCAACTGGTGAGAAAATAATTAGTAAACCCAGAGGAAATAAATGGAAATAAAAAGCGATTTTGTTTTTAATCGCTATCTTATCTTCAACTTCAAATGCCATTGTACATTTTTTTTATCCACGATAAAACAACAGGTAAAAATGAGGAGGGGGAAAATTCATAGAAGGTGCCATAGAAGAGACAGGAAAATTGATGGATCTCTACCAGGTGTTTTGAAGGCACTTTCCAGTGTTTTGTCAGAAACTACAAGAAAACAGAGGATTGGGATGAATCTGGGTTCCTGAAAAGACTGCAACATCTGGGACCGTCTGAATATATGTATCACGATTCGGTGTGAACTTTCAATGCTGCCATGAAATCCATACCAAAAGCCCAAGAAAGATCCCTGAGTATCTTGACAATCTCTGATTCTGCATCACATCTGCATGCAGCCTGTCCTGCAGTTAGGGCCCTGCTACCCTCCTCCAGACCTTTTCCAGGGAAGAAAGGTGTGAGACAGTAATCTCCTTGTCAACTCCTTAGCACTGAGTGATGGTTTCTTGTTTTATTTGTTATTTCTCAGCAACAATTTATACTTTCATATATTTTAAATGAGGCGTGATCAGATGTTAACATGTATTTTGACAGATGAAGTTCTTAGAACACATGTATTAAGAAAGCTTGACTTTTATGGAACAGCAATACAATTTGACCTTGGCCGAAATTCTCCCACTAGTAAAATTTCCCTGTTTGCTAAGCATGTAAATTACTGCTGGCTTCTTTTGTACAATTATAGAATTCAAATGCTCTTTATAGGTCTATCTGCAGTCTCTCATTCAAACTCCAATGTATAAGAGAACAACATTGCTAAATTCAGACTGATTTTATGCACATCAAAAAAAGTTGGGATATTTTAAGGTCATGCAATGTGCTTTCCAGAAGGACAGTATTATTCCACAATTGATTCAAGATATTTTACAATTCTTTCTGACAGTTTTTGCAACCCCTACATACCTCACACAAAAATATTGTTTGGAGAGGATAAAGTTAGACACAGGTACATTTAAGGACTTTTTCTTTTTTCCCCCTTTCTTTTAGTCACCACCATAGTGGCTAAACCGTACATTTGACTGCTCATTTCACTTCTGGATTAGGAGAGAAAGGTTCCTAAAAGTATACTTTCACTTGGAAACACTGTGGATGCAATGACCAAAAAATATTGGAAAAGCCACTACCAACGTTAAATAAGAACATGTATGACACCTGAAACAGAAAAGGCAAAGTATTTCTATAAGGTGAGTTGGCTGAATCCACCATCTGCATTAAAGAAACACATTCACCTTTTCATCATTTCAACCCACTGAGGAGCTCTTATCCTGTGGCAAACACCACCACGTTTCATTCAAAGATTTTACTGCTGTTAGATTATGCAAGTGGCCAAAGGAAGGACAGACCACAGATTATGGATCCCAAGACAGGGCCCCAACAAGAACTGTGGGATTGGTGTCCTCCAGAACATCCTTAGGGTACATAGCACTTTATTTCCTGAACTTCACCAACCCAATACCTATCACAAAGCACTAAAACATCCCACAATGAAGACAGCAGCATAATTGGGTAAGCAGAATTGGGTAAGCAGATTAAATGCTCCTGTAAGAGATCTAGGAACTAATGCAGAACTACTTTTTGCATTCAACTCTGGCAACCTTCCTCCTTATCACATTCAAACATAAATAAAGCAGAGTTATTCTGACTTTACAACTTCCATCATCCTTGATCAAGTGCCAAATGAAGCCCCACAGCCTCTTTCAGGGAGCAGCACCAGTGCTTATAGCAGATGCTCTTACAGCTACTGAACAGATGTCCCAGGGCAAAGCAGCAGGCACAGATGGCATCCCTGCAAATATGTACAAACTTGGGGTTGCCATCTAGTCAAAACACTGTGCATCTGCTTAACATCGTATGGGAGAAGGTCACAAAACCACAGGAGTTCAAGGATGGAAGCCCCATCCACCTTGCACATGTGGCAGCAACACTGCAAAAGTCAGGCCCCCCAAATGCTGGGGGGAAAAATCACTGCCATAAAAATCAGACTGTTACTTCTGGAAAATATCTGTGAGTCTGGCCAAGATATAATTAGTTGGTTTTTTTTTCAGTAACAATGCAAATTCAGGAAAAGTTCAGCGATCAGTCATTTTGATGTCATCAGCTATAAATTGTATAAATTCAGCAAGCTTCTGAAAAAATCAGTATATCTGGACCTGTTTGTGCACATTGATTTTTCATTTCACAATAGCATTGTGCTATTTCATGACAGAAATGGCTTCAGGCAAGACTGTGCTTTAGCATCTTTGCAGAAACACTTCTTGATGTATTTAGAGACAGGCAAAAAATCTGCATCCATTATCACAGAGATCTCAGGAATTTCCATCTACAGAGATTCTGGGATGAATCACAAGCCAATACTCCTTTGGCCTTTTGCTGGTCCTTACCACCAAGTGAGTCTGTGTGACAGTGGGACAAACTGTGTTGGGTGTGCCAAGTGGCTCAGCCTGGACAGCGACATCAAAGAAACTGAGATCTTGTTTTAGCAGTCCTCAGTGCAAAGCAAATCAGGCCAGGAACAGGCACTGGGCACTGCGCTGCAGATAAGCTGGCAGGCATCTGCCCAAGGCACTGCCCCTGTCAGAGATGAAGCAATAGTGAGAAAAAGCAGTGCCTCTGAAAGAAAAGATACATCTCCTCAAACGAAAGGAAACACTCACTTTGCAGTTGTCACCGCAGCTCTGTGTGGATGCAAAACCAGAACAAGTTACACCTGTCAAGGCAAATATTTCAGTCGCTTCCATGGGTGCTGTTCCTGTACCTTAGTTACTATAAAGTGACAGGGCAAGATCCCAAGCTCTGAAGCACTAAGCATTGTGAAACAATGGATTTTGAAGAAATGCTCTTAACACACTCAAGCACACAGATCTACTCCTCCACTGCACGTGAGTCCTGAGGAACACTGGTGCAGGGAGAGTCTCGTGTGCCACAACTGTCACTGCCACAGTGGCCCTGGATGGTGAGACAGGGAAGCTTCCTTAACATCCATACTTACAAACCATTCAAGCTACTTTTTATGACTGGTTTGAATAAAGACAGACCCAGAGGCTGCACAGCAAAATCATACATGGCAAATTGTTGCTTATGCAGCATTAAAGACTCACTGCTGTGGCAGAGATTACACACTGATATCACCAAAGTCAGACTGACATCTGGCAACACAAAAGGTGTCATGAAAAGAAGCATTACCTGTGACAAAGAAATTTGCTGCTAAAAATCAGATTAACCTTCTACAAAGGGAAACACAAAAGCCAAATCCATATATAGCATCACCTACTCTATTCCTACTCTATTCCAAAAGTATTCCTTCTATGCAAGCAAATCCAATACAGCCAAAATGTAACACTAAACACTTTCAAACCTCTCAAGTAAAAGCCTGAAAGTGCAACATCACTGGGCTACTGGCTACCTAAATAAGGTTCTTCCAAACATTTCTATCCTTTCATTTCAAGCAAAAGGAACTAAACCCAGTCAAGTAAATGACTTTATTTTTCTATTCAGACCACTCTGAGGACAGCAGTAATTGTGTTCTACCAACTTAGCTTGAAACATTTAACAATAAATACTCCCACACTGACACCTTCTATTAGTACAGAATATTTATTAACATTTTGTCTTTTGTTCTACCCATCTTATACATGGCAGCTGGGCATGCAAGCTGCAAGACATAAAGCATTTACGCTGTGTTTGTGTACCTGCAACTAGGCACAGGCCATCCTAATACAAATTTACTTTCCTCTTTGATCATATAAAGAAAAAAGTCACCCCAACATCTGCCTGCCAGGTAAAAGACAACTGGAGTCAGAGCTGGTACAAAGCAGCTACGTATTTCCATGGCATGTGTTGTGAGGATTGACCTTCAGCATTTTTGTTTTCATTTTATGTGTCTAAAAATCTACCTTCACCGTGGCTGCCTACTATCTGAAAAAAAAGCCTGGTTTCTCTTCTAGTCCTAATAAACCAAGCAGGAAGTACCACACTGCACCTAAAAATAGAACAGCATGTTAGCAGGCTTCAGAGCTAGTGCAGCCAGCAGGACAGAAAAGAGTCTGGCTGGAGTAAGCCCAAGTTATGACTCCTTAAATGTATCTCAGAAAAAAACCCCAGCAAAGCCACACAAAAAACAACAAGAGAACATGCTCACACTAAACACTGTCTTTACTGAAAAATACCCTGACATAAGAGAATCTTCACTCCTTTACATATCACCACTCCAACACCAAGTCACCTTGCACACCCACATCCTGCAGCTGTCGTCACAGGGCTCGTCACCCACAACCCCTGGCCAAAGGCTGTTTTTCACAGCGGATCACCTGCAATTCACAAAGTATCTGTATCTGAAGACTTTCTGAATGGGGGCTGGCTACTTTCTAAGGTTAACCTGGGACTCTGAGCTGGCATTAACCCACGGATCTCTGGGGGTATGCAGAAGCCGAGAGCTGCCAGTGTGACCAGGCAGACCCCAGCAGAGCTCTAATGAAAGCACAGCCCCGTCCAGTCCCTCCCTCCCTCATGCTCATCACTGCAGCAACAGCTCAGCCCAGGGGATCCCCAAATTCACAGTCTCTAAATGCCAGATTTTAATAAAACAAGAGGATAACAGCTTTTTAAACTAATGAGGTCTGCCACCTGAGTAAAACTACTCCACTGAAAAGTATTTGAAAACAAATTACCCTAATTGTGGTGTCCTTAGAAGAAAGGTTCTTCCCACTAATCTCACAAATTCAGCAGTTTTTCAGTGATTTCTTACATTATGACAAATTCCACACGTTGCAAAACGTGAAATATGCCAAAATCATCTTAGGTGTGGACTGGTCAGTATTCTTTAGACACTTTAAGCTGGCTTATTAAGACTTTTCTAATCAGCAAGAAAGGACACTTAATCAGTGGAACAATTACCATCCCTTAGTGAAGAGCAGGCTAGAACTAATAAACTATAAGGGTGTAGTAAATCAGTATGTCCTTGTATGCCCATTTATACATTGCCAGCTTGGCAAAAAACTCCAGGTCCATGCATCCCTTAGCAGAACTATCTCCATTATAACATAAAAAAATCACAGCAAGAGGTCAAAAAGACACGTGTCCAGGTGAAGACCCTTCCCTCGGGCATGCACAGAAGTTAGCTGAGATTACAAAACTTGCATGGAAATTACTAACCAGTAGTAACTACTAAGCAGTACCAGGGCTGTACTTGGAAAGTTACCAGCTCTGGACTTCTGTGTACAAATAACGGAGTGGGAAATCCTGTTGGCGTGCTTGGTTTGTGTGAAACCACCAAGCGCCCAGGCTTGTGCAGATCTGAAATAAATAACTGATGTCTCTCTCAAGTGTGTAATTCTTGACTTGTTGCACACTGGGTAACAGACAACTAACATATTTCTCCTGGATTCTCTGGGAAAAAAAAAAAAAGAAAATGTCTTTCTTTGCCCTCTCTCAAGGTCTAGTCCACGTCTGCTCCATCTGTATGCCCTCAGTCCCACGCAGCCTCCACCTTCCCTGCCCCACTGCCACGAGCTCTGGCAGCTTTCCACAGTCAGCAACCATCAGGGCAGGCACTGCCACCTCCCTCCCTTTCTGGAAACAGTGCCTGGAGCAAAGAAAGCACACAGGCATCATTAAAAAAATGCAAATAAAACACAAAAAACCAGACATGTCACCAGACTACCGTCACCCACGCAAATGAACATTAATAACACGTTGCAGACATCTGTCTTATTAAGTAGGGCAGTTAACATTCCAAACAAGCAGCCCAAATTCAGCAGTTTTCAGAAAGTTGCATTTAGTGTAAGTTTGAGACATTCTGGTTCTTTGCCTGTATCAGAGGGTCATAAAACAACAAACAGAATAACTCAGCATGTTGGAGCAGACTCCTGGGGGACCCACACATCTTTGCTCCTGGCTGACCATAACATTTCTGCACTGTCCAAATTCGGGTTTAAAGAGTTTCAAACTGTCAGGCATTCTCCTCCAATTGCCAACGTGGTCCAATGGATGTGTTTCAACAGCTGGTTATGAGCAGCATGTTAATGCTTCAGAGAGACAGCAATTGTCAACCTAGTGTACATAAAACACCTGCTCTCAGCAGGAAGCCACAGGATGGAAGGTAACTCCTCCAGTAGGAACTCCTCTCTCACAATGCTTAAATCAGTGGAAGATTTATATAACAGTTCTTCTTCACTTCACCCTTTTGTGTACTTTAACCCCAAGAACAGAAGCAGGTGGGCACAATTCTATTTGCATTTGCATCTCTAAAGACCTTTTGAGAAGGCAAAAAACATGTAAATGCCTCACATATTTCACATCAACTCATTCAGAGGGCTGGAAGTAAGGCTCAGTCTTCAGCTATTCTCTTTACAGCTTTCCAGTTTAGCAATTCAACATATAAATATTCATAATGATGTGCCCTTTACCCTAAAAGAAAAAGGTTAATGGATATATCTGCAGAGTTTTTCCTTCCCTTTCTGAATCCTGGGCATCTTGGAATCCAATATGCGTATCTCCATCTTGCAGAGAATAATCTAAAACCTAGCAGGGAGTAAATCCAATTTTTCAGGTTTACTACTAGGGTCAGAAGTCACTTGCAGAGGCTTCTTTTCATCAGCTAGGTTTCAGCGAATAATTTAACTAACTTATTACTCCTCTGTGTTTTTAATTAAACATATAATGGCCTGGTAGCCTTCCAGCTGTTATTTGTGAACATACAGCTTTCTCTCTGCTCCTCAACAGCCCCAGAAGGTATGCACGGTGTCACCTGGGGGAAGTATCCAAAAATGGACTGGAGTCTCATGCCTATTTTACCTCCCCATCCAAAACTCACCTGCAAGGAATAAAAGTCTCACTATGAGCCTGACACATTTATCAGAATCTTCCTGAATATTTATATCAATGCAGCTTTCTGCTACATAGTGAAGGGGCAGATTTTGGACTCGGTAAATCCATTTCACTTTAGCAGTACAATCAGCTTACAGGTTTCCAGATATTTGGCATGGCATCAAGTTTCTAAAGTTCAGGTCTTAGACAGAGGTTATAAGCATATTTAAAAAAAAAAAAAAAAAATTAGGAAAAAAGTTTTTAATGCTTCCTGCAATAAAGTCTTCAAAACAATCATCTTATGACTCAGTCCTTTGTTCTTCAGAAAGAATGACATACGGGTACCTGAACATCCTTGACATATTTCTCCAGATGCTGATTTTGGCCAGTGGTGGAGAAGAAGAACCATCAACATATGGCAAACTCAGAGATTAAACGGCTGAAAGGCAATGCTGACTCCATGTAATTTATGTTCTTGGGCTCTGGACCATGCAAGGCCAGAGCAGCTAAGGAGCAGAAAGACACAGCTTCAGGTGAAACTGTATTAAATCACTGTTGAAAAGAGGAATTCATTGTGGGTGGCATTTTAAATATCTTGATGGTCTTTTCTAAGTGTTTTGGTGGTCTAAAGAGTCAAAGATTGTGAGCAAAATAGCTCACAAAGCTCATCTAGGAAGAACTGGCTAGCATAATTTGCTAATCAAGAAAACAATTTCCATCTTCTGCATCCCCAAGTAACATGTCCGTCCATCCTATATTATTTTTATTACCTTTAATTTAGGAAAGAAAACATAATCCTCAGATTTACCACTATATTCTGTCACCATGTTCTTCTAAGCCTTCTGATGTTTACATTTTTGTAATGGAGTTTTCTTCACACTTTTATGTAAATAATGATTGGTTTTGCATTCCTTTCTGGAGGAGGAGAAATTTGATGGTTTCCCCAGTGTCACTGGAGAGGTGGCAATTTCATCCTCCAATCCACTTGAAATCACCTTTGAAAGTCTATAAATATTGGAGTCAGGAAATAAAATTCCCTTCTTCTACCTCAGAGTTCCAGCGTGCATGTCATTTCAGTTCATGTCCTATTGCAACAATATTCCACATAACTATACACACAGACTGCACGAACTATTAGATTCTCCAATTAGAATTTCTCTGCATTAAGATTTTGATTTTACAACCACGAATACAAAGTCTTTATCATCATTAAACTGATTCAACAAAATGTTAACAAAGATGCAGTTATCATTGTCCTGTCCATCAAATGATGATACAAATTAACAGCAAATCTCTAATTGCTATGAAATATCCATTTAGAATAACAAAACAGTATATCTAAATTACTGACTTCAAGAAAAATCGTATTAATCTTATTTTATTATCTTCAGTTTAAAAGCACCATTGTATTGGAAAATAAAAACCTGCTAAAACTTACTAGAGAAATGAAATTTCAAACCAGGCATTCCATGCCTTACTACCTTAGGACAATCATCTCCACTACCCCAAAAAACAGAATATATACACACACCTTTTCGTTGCTTGGAATAACACCTATTTCTCATCTATTATATCTGTGTACAACAAAAAAAAAGACATTTCCCATAGAGATATGAAGTCTGGTATCCACAGCTAACAGTGCTTCTTTTTGTCACTTGTAGTTGACCTATATGTTCTGAAGGCTTGAACTTTTAATTTGGCCACTTTTGGTATACTGCTAAGTTAAAAAAGGCAAGCCTTTAACTATAATATCTCCTATTTTGCACAAAGAAAAGAAATTGAGAAGAATTCTTGGGTTTTCCATAGTCAAAAACTATACTGGTTAAGGAAAAATTGTACCCTTATACTTGTTCCCACTCATCTTGCTCCTGATGAAATAAAGATACTCTTTATTATCCTCTTTGCAGTGTCTGTTTTCAAAGACATGGGGAAAATTGAAAAAGATTGACTAAAAAAATATATGTCATCAAGAACAGAACCATGATAATTATCAGAAGTTTAGTAGGAGCAACAATTAATAAAAGGCTTGCCCTGTGACATGTGTCTGCACCCATTTCAGGTCCCACGCAAAGCTATAGAGGAGTGGAGCTGTTAGAGAAACATCAAAAATTATCCACCTGAAAGTTCTGCTATTACATTGATCTAATGTAAGCATGGTGCCCTTCAGAAGTGCCCAAAATCTTTGTTCTCTACTTCTCATCCATGTTAAAAAATATTTTCTCCATTGTCATCCACTTTATTAACTTCTGTCATCACAGATGTGGGGGTCTGAAATGAGGATCCTTACCAAGGTCTGAGCAGCAACCTGACAAACAAACAGTGGCTTTAAGGGATACACAGTGAGTCCAAAAAAGAAGGATAGCCATAGTAATCCACCTGAAGTAACAGCAGTCAAGAGCAACACCAGACATGCCTGTTCTGATTCCTGCATGGAGTTACAGAGACTGAAACTTCCTGTTGCTACACAGAGCTACAAAGGTTCAACCAAGACTAGCAGGCAACCCTTCAATTCTGTGTATTTTTAAGCAGATGTCATCATTTAAAATATGATAGATAACCTCAGTGCCAGAGAGGACAACAGCAGTGTATTTTGTTCAACCAAGATTACTCCTGCAGAGCACATCTCCCTACAAGCCTCTGCCTGTCAAGATAGAGGACTCAAGGAGCTGCATTCAGTAGATGCCATATCTAAAAATCCATGTGCCTTGCATTGTATAATCACCACTGCCTGTCTAGTTTGACCTTGGATTTTGCTAAGTGCAGGCATGTGACAGCATTTTTCTGTTCAATGGCTGTCCTCAATGTCCTCTTTCTCAAATAAATAATAAACAAACTCTTAACATGGCAAACTGATCCTGTTAACCATGACTTCAAATGGCCTGAAAAAGCTTGGAGAAATTCAAAAGTAATGCAAAAGGAATGATAAAATAAGAGCAGGAAAGCAAGAAGAGATGGAGGGAGGGATCCCTCTCTAACGTAAAACAATACTCTTCCAGACTGAGACAGTGGCCTGAAAAATGCGAAAAGGAATAAAGTAAAAGAAAGACCAATAAGAAAGTAGAGGTGACAGAAAAGTATAGCAAAGTCCTCCCCTTAACCTGGGAGCCTCATCTGGACATCTCTGCTGTTGCACTAGCAAAAGGCATCACTGACAATTTGGTCACGATGAAGACACTGCCTTCTCCTTCATACACTTTCTCAACAAAAAGGGAAGAAATTGGGCTAACAATTGAGTATCACGTGCATGATTGAGACAAATACCAGTAAGACTTTTTTCACAGAAGCGCTGCAGAACAACTGGTATTAGATTTGAAATGGGAGCAACCAAACAATCTTCCATTACTTGCATTACAAGAGAAAAGACCAGCACTAGTCTTTCATGTGTCAAGAATAGACACAAAGGTCCTTCAAAACCTAAGAAATGACCAAAAAAGCATTCACAAAGTTACAAATAGCACCCTGTTTGATACAACACACACTTTGAAACATCAAAACGTCATTGGAATTGTCTTATGAACCATAATACAAAGTACACCTTATTTTTGTAACAAACTGATGTCTACCACTAAAACAGATAATCAAAGAGGCCTCTTTTTCCTCCTACACTGACAACCAGAAACAAAAAAAAAGGGCAGGGGGAAGAGACATACATGAAATAGGAATATAATGTATTTATGTTGAGAAGACAAGATACACAGTATTACATGGAAGCACAAGTAACTTAATTGCTTAATAGCTTAGTTACTGAATCTCTAAAAAAAATGGCATTCTTTTATAATGTTATAAAACATAGTGAAGCAAGAAAAGGGCAAGTTTAACTTTTATGAAAAAGCAAACTCCAAAGCACATATAATAAACTAGTCAGGAAAATTGCATTACAAGGTTTGTAACTTCCAAAGTGCATTGCATCTATACCATGTTGGCCTTGATCTTTCTGTTTATTTTAGATCAGGATACATAAATAATTAATTCCTCCTATAACAAAAAAAAAGGAACAAGAAAAAAGTAGCAAATTGCAAACTGTGAAGAAAGGCTCTAACTTGCATGTTAGATGTTACATCTACCATTTCAACACATTGTCCAACCAGACCACTGAGCACTCAGTATCTTTTATGTTGCTGCTGCAAGAGAGAGAGAAACAAATTGCTCTTACCTGTGCTCCAACTCTCGGATGGACAATATAACTCCAGAAGTCGATGTCTTTTGCTGCAGAGTGGCCAGAAACGTGAACTCACTTCTATTCCGGAAGAGCTGAATTAACTTCTCATTTACGTGGGGTGCTGCGTAGATTTCTCTTTCTGTATCTAAGAATTTTATTTTTAAAAGGAAAAAAAAAAAAGGGAAATAACAGTCTAGTAAAAATGCTAAGTCAGAAAGATTCAGATTACATTTTTCATTTTCACATCAATATTTTTCATTTTTGAGAGTCATCTGCCATGGTCCACCACTGCATTTTTTCAATGGAAAAACCTAAATGCCATCTCTGTCAGCAGTCACTTTGACAAGTTCACAACTGGTCAGCTACTGATTTTCTGATGGATTTTTTGATGGGATGCTGAGCCATTTGTGTCTGCTGTGAGCAGATTAAGTTGCTGTAAATAAGGTGTGCTGCAGTCAGATAAATAGGCCCCTAAATTCTGAGAGATCTCGGGCACTGCCGCTCCCAACACAATTCACCAAGCTCCAATTTCAGTTTTCACCACTGACTCTGTTGCCACCTCTCCCTCGTACATCACAGGAAACCTGTCCTTGCACAATGTAAGGCAGAGATGTATTATTGCTAATAATGCTATACGACTGTGCTCCTGCCTGAGAAATAAATACAAGACATGCTTGCAATCCACGGCTGTTTCAGGGATTTCTCAGTTTAAACAAGCAAAGTATGACAGCTCATACAATATTTATTAAATTACAGCCTGACCAGGCAGATGCAGAAGCATTCCAGCCTCGCATCCTGACAATGTCCAAGCAGCATCATACCTTCTCAGATTCAAATTCATCATCTCCCACCACATTCATTTTTAACTCAACATTTTATTCACTATACATCACCATTACAAAAGAAAATTAACACTAAAGCAGAGAAATCATGGCATTTCACCTTCACGCCCATTGCCATGTCTCTCATGTTGGGCCTTTGTCACACTTTTGCAAGACCTGAGCCACTTGCAGTTCCCTGGATGTCATAACCAATTAGATAGCACCAGTGTGCTTGCTTTCCAAAGGTTTTACTGTGAAGCCAAAAATGCTGGCACAAGTTCTCAGCTGGTAGAAAACCACAGAAACTCCACTGAATGCTGAGAATCCAGCCCAGCATGCATGATGTAACACACAAAGGAGTGATGAAAATTACAATTCAGAATTTCACTGTAGAAGGAAAAAAAAAATCCCCAACACTATAAAAAGGCCCCATTGTGTCATTAAATGAGGCTTTGCAGACAGAGAGGAGAGAGACTGGCTTGGAAAACAACCTAAAACCTCAAACGCACAACTACTGAGGGAATGCCATGGACTGAAACCAAACTCCAAGCAAAAAGTATTCAAGCATGTTTGGTAATTGGGTGTCTCCATTTGTTCTGTGCAGCTTAAGGCCCTCCAAAGGAGCTTACACATCCAGACTCCAACATGCTTGCACTCTGAAAGGCTCACCAGTGAAAAGTGCTACAGTTAGACATCCAAAATCACCAGTCATCGTTTAAAAATCTTTGCCAGCAGTTCAAATTTCCCTGATAAATAAATATAGTGCCCACTCTACAGCAACAAACTATTTGTCTGTCCAGTGCCACTTTTACAAGAGCAGAGGATAAAGCTTCCAAGAGCAGAAACCATCTCCACTGCCATTGTACAGTGGAATAGAAGAAAAAACAACCAGCACAGAAGACCAGATTTTGTCTTTATCTATTAGCTCTTTGTATCTGTATCATTATCTTCACCTAGCAGGTGTTATTACTGGTCATAAATATCATGTAGTTTCTTTTTAAAAAGCTGATACAAGAGACACAAAACTACGTCTCCCACAGACACATAAATTCACCAATATCCAGTTTGCTATCTACAGAAACAGACAACCCACTGGTAGCATGTTCCAAGGCACAAGTAAGACTCAGAGGTAAAATGTCCAAGACCTGACAGATTAAGACTATTATCATTTTTTGAAGGTTAAAAACCTTCGTATCTTACTTTTTTTTTCTTAAAGGTGTTACAGTTACCAGAAATAAAATATGACTTAACAAAGCTTTCCAAAATTCTTTCACATGGAAGCACAGGCAGTGCTGTCAGTGGAACATACATGTTTAAACTTCAGCCAAGCCTTGCAAAGTACAACAGTTTCTCATTATAGGAAGGCCCACATCCCACCACCTATCCATCAATTTTTATACAAAAATATAGAACTCCTTGTTCAGAATCATCCATGGTTCATCAGTGCACTATTTCAGTTAGAAACATACTTTGAAATATTTTGCTATTCTCTACCACCTCTTCATAGATAAGGGTATACTAAAACCACATGAAACACTGATATTCATTCTCTGTTGATTAAAATCAGTAAGATCCAAAGGTCTGAAATTCCAGAGTGTTGGGTCGAAACTACTGGGTAACAAATAGTATTTACCAACTGCTTGCAACACTGTGCCAGTGTCATTGGCACAAAGGAAGTTATATAACCAGGCTTTTAGAAAATTAACACACTTCTAAGTACAGTGCTATGTATTTGGGAAACAAGTCCAGCTATTACCAGCACCCTGGGACATCCCTACTGCAAGCCAGGTGAAAAATTTACTTACTGATGCAAAAATATCTCTAGAAATGCTGCTTTCCACAGCGTAATCCCAGTACCTAAAAGGGGACTTTCCCACTAGTTCCACGGTGAGCTGGTAAATGCAACTGGACTCAAGCTGGGAAGGCCAACAAGGCTGGTGGGGATCCAGAGGGCACACGTGAAGCTGGGACTGCCCCAGCGCCGAGCACAACCTGGGCTTGCAACTGGAACCCCAGTGCTGGGAAGGAGGGGTTTTGAGGCCAAAACTGCATGGCACAGCTCCTGTCCCCATGGCACAGCCCCACAGCAGCAGCTGCCCCCACACACAGCATCCCCGGGAACACCGGGTTTGTGTTTTGCTTGATTTCTGCAGAAAATACCGTACAAATGAGCTGGGAGTACAATCCATTTAGAATAAGAGCCTTCTATTTTCAGGTAGATTTTCACACTTCAAAATAAAAAAAAAAAAAGAAAAAAAAAAGAGAATACATATACCCCTTCACCACAGGTGCCTGAGAGGCAAAATACTTTTTATGCTCTCTATAAAAATAACTGTCTGCTTGCAATGAAATGTCATATTTCCTACATAATACAGAACAATATAGGTTTATATAGCAATCTTCAGTGAAACATCGCTTCATGCTTGAATGATAATGCAATCTCAGCAAAATAAATAAACAAACACAGATACGACTTTCATATGCCCTTCTATGTGATTATATTTCCTTAATTTGAAATAGTGACTGTCTGAAGGGTTTTTTAAAACATACCAGAGTATTTCTAAAATTAATCAACAAAAGAAAGCAAGCATACTCAGTTATTTGCAAGTCCAAGAGACAGAAATCATCTCAGAGCATCAAGTAAAGGCAACTTTCTACCTTCAGCAGAACAAAAGCACAAGACACACCTATGTCAGAGACAGCATATGTGTCACTCGATTTTAATTCTTAAGCTGTGGGTCCATGGAAGAAGGGCCAAACACAAACCAAAGGTCCAGTTTGCTAGAACAGACAACAATAACCATTTAGGTACCACCATCCCCCCTCCCTGGCACCATCTCCCCCACTGCCAGGGATGCCACCTTGCCTTGTGCTGGATGCCTTGTCCCCTGTGAGCCCATTGAGCCCCCAACCAGCACAGCCCTGCCAAGCCAAAAAGAGCTACAAGAGGAAGCAGCACCCAGGGCTGCCCTGACACAGGGGCTCAGCACCCACAGCACCCTGCCCAGCTGCAGCAAGCTCCTACACCCTGAGCCACACACAGGGATTTTAGCCACAACTGGAACTACTCACAACATCAGCACCTTCACCAGCACCTTCAAAAAAAGTCTCAAATTGAGGTGTGTTTTCACTTCCCCATAAAACCAAATGAATGACGATGCTGCTCTGGAGCCAACAATGTTGGGCCAAGCTTTACCTCACAAAAACCATTCAGATATTTCAGTGCACACTAACCCTGAATGCCAAATGGAATTAGGTACAATAACTCAGGATCAGCATCAGTCCTTACCCCACCTGATTTAGACCCTCAAGTCACATCTTTGTGTGTGGATTCAATGCTCTATGCATCACCTGCTCTAGCAACTAAAAATTAAAACCTCAGGCTTCTGCCATTTGTAACCCTGAACACATTAGAAGTCCCAGTTAGGAGAAATTCAGGAGTTGGCATCAGCTCCACTAATAACAGTGTAATAATATCACCACCACACAAAAGCAGACAAAATGAGTTAGAGAAGGAAAAGGACAATGAAAGAAAAAGGAAAGGAAAGAAAGCAAAGGTCTTGCCAAGCCTCCTTTGACAGTGACAACAACCCACAGTACAAAGGGAAATACATGACCATTTGGGATGGAATTTTAAGTGATGAGAAATGTGCACCAGTTGTTAAAATTCATATCCCAATCCATCTGGGGAATAATTTTTCTTTAATAGATGCTTCCATTACAAGAAAAATACTAAAATTCAGTTCTGAATCAACTCATTTTCTAAAGCAATAGGTACATTTTATCATTCACTAGCCTGCTTGAAAACCTTTTACTTCCCTTGGCAGAAAACATACTGCAGAACACATTGCTTTATTGGTAACTTCAATCATTTTAAAGCTATTTGCTTCAACATGGTTTCAGTAGAACCATTGAACAGTCACTCTGGACAAGCAAGCAGAAATTAATCCTGCAACAGCAGAGAACCCAGATTTAAGCTATAGCAATTAAATAATTGAATATTACAGTTTTTTGGCTTTTATCTTGCTATAGGTGAAATCCAATAAAACTGAAAACTGTATTTAAAAAACAAAACAAACAGAAAATCACCCCGATGCCCCACTTTTTCTTAAGTCACCAGCTTTACAAAAATGAAACCAAGATTAGAAGGATGATCCAAGACTAGCAACTCTCAGTGTAGGCAGTTCCTAACAGTTGCTGCGGGTGAAAACACACAACAGCATCACAAAAACATTCTTGTTCACTGAAGCAGGTGCTTCACCAAAGCCCCTGAGTCGAGTGGGATCCAGTGCACCAACCCCCCTTCCTGCACACAAACCATCTTTTGAAGAACTGGTAAAAAAAAACCAAAAACAAACAAAACAAAACAAAACAAAACAAAAAAAAAAAAAACCACAAGCAAGCAGAAATTAATCCTGCAACAGCAGAGAACCCAGATTTAAGCTATAGCAATTAAATAATTGAATATTACAGTTTTTTGGCTTTTATCTTGCTACAGGTGAAATCCAATAAAACTGAAAAAACAAAACAAACAGAAAATCACCCCGATGCCCCACTTTTTCTTAAGTCACCAGCTTTACAAAAATGAAACCAAGATTAGAAGGATGATCCAAGACTAGCAACTCTCAGTGTAGGCAGTTCCTAACAGTTGCTGCGGGTGAAAACACACAACAGCATCACAAAAACATTCTTGTTCACTGAAGCAGGTGCTTCACCAAAGCCCCTGAGTCGAGTGGGATCCAGTGCACCAACCCCCCTTCCTGCACACAAACCATCTTTTGAAGAACTGGTAAAAAAAAACCAAAAACAAACAAAACAAAACAAAACAAAACAAAAAAAAAAAAAACCACAAAAAACCCCCAAACACCAACAACACAAAACACTAGTGATAAATACCCATTCCAACTCGCTTCCACCCTTCTAAAAGCACTCCTCAGTCCACACAAGTCACAAACAGATGCAAAAATCCCCAGCAGGATGATAATGCTAATTATGAAGATCTTCTCCAAAAAGAATCATTTCACTGCCAAGCAGAGCAATGCTTCAGGTACTTGACCCTGCCTACCTACCAAGGGCAAAATGTAGAAGTCTGCAGATGCCACCAATTTTTTGGTTTGAGCTATGGGGATAAATTAACATAAATTTCTCTTTATACACTAAGAAAATACAAGACTTCACAACATGCTCCTGGGGCAGGAAAAGGCCCAGAGCCACATCCATCCCTCAGAGCACTGTCGGAGCTCAGTTCAGCCATGAGCACCAAGGCTCCAGACAGCCCACACCATGCTGCAGAGACCCACGTGCCTGCACTGCTTCCACCCAGGTTAAATGATGGGGTTCTGTAAGCTGGGGGTACTGCCAATGGAAAATAAATGTAAATTTCTGTTAAGGTGCTAAGCTGGCACTTTGCAGCTCCCTGGGGCTGCTGCACTTGAACAGTAGGGTCCAGAATCACCTGTTCTACCTGTCAGCAACCCAAAGAGAGGGGTCAAAGCACCTCCCCTTTTTCTGTAAAACTATGCTACCAGGGAGGACCAAAGATGGCATGACGTATTCTCATAAGCACATCTCTGCTTCTGAGTATTCTCGCCAATGTGAAAAGACACTGTAAATGTTTTTGCCTTGCTAGCTCCACTCAAGAGTCAGTAATAAACAGTAGGAAATCATGTTCAACAGCACAGCTTTCTAAATTATGATTATTCATTGTAAATCACTTTTTACATGTTGCTTCAAACAGTGTTTCTCGAGAATAAGATCCGTCTGCAGTGAAATACTTGGTGATTTTAATATGCAAGCCTCCTACAGAGATGATGTCTCATTTTAATTATTGTTTCGGTTTAATGGGTTTTCATTAAATTAGAGGATGGAGCAATTACCAGGGTGAACAGCTAATGTCACAAAGGTAAGTTCCCATGACTATACAGCAAAAGCAGTTCCGCCAGGGAAGGTGGAAAAATAGTGTAATTCAATGTAAACTCTGCTTTTGCATCATGCAAAACCCCTGGCTATACGTGCTCATTTATTGCTGTCATTTTGATATACATGTTTGTAAACTAGTTTACAAATAGGTCCCTCCTAACAAAATTCATCTAGCGTTCAAAATTATATATACATATAAATAAAAATCCTTTCAGGAAGCCTCTGCAAGCCCAGCCCTAAAATTCCAGATACCAGGGGCAGGAGAATTTTGAGTCACTGAAGAAATCAAACAGAGAATACTTATGAAATCATAGTTTCTCCTCAACCATTAATTTAGTCTTACATTAACCCACTGATTTAGTGGGTTAGTATAAGACTCTTCACTTCTTGAAAATTGCCTTGACTTGAGCACCAGCTAGAGTGACCACACTCATGCTAATTAAGTAGATGTCAAAGAGTCTTAAGTCCTTTTTTGTTTGCCTTAAGTCCTTTGCTTGCTTTATCAGCGTTTCAAACTGAACCACAGCAGTTGAGTACTCGGAAAGGGACAGAGCAGCAGGTACAGCACAAGACCTGGAAGTGAACACATGCCAAGAGCGAAGGCAGCCACCAGCGCTTCTCCAGCCCCAGCCAGCCAAAGGTGCCTGATGCGGCTGAGCAGCACAGCGGCAGCAAAACCTGTACCGAGAAAATTCGTATGGGTCTCCTCCCTCCAAGGCTTTCTCCCTGTCTTTTTCCTTGTCTTTTCAGAATGAGCAAGGAAAGCACAGGAGTCAGCTCTCCAGCAGCACGAGGACAAGCAGCAGCCTGGCTGCACTCAAAGCCCAGCACTGACACTGCCATCAACCCAACCGGCTGCCATGGACCAAAATCCAACACCTGCAGTCAGCCAAGGGCCTCTGGAGCAGGTTCCTGCTGTCAACAACAGATACCAATTTGCTGAGGCTACACTTCACCTGTTACTCAAGGCAGCTACTTGAACTTATTTCAAGTATTTTAAGCAGCTGCTGAGCTCGTCTTCTCAAGTAGGCTCCGTTCTTTCCTCAAGGGAGTCATGCTGAAATCAAGACTGTTTACAAATGGTTGATCCCTTAAATTAAACGCTTAGTTGAAATGCTCTAGAAGTTCACTATCACTAAAAGCACATAATCTGCTCTTAAATCATGTGAGTTAATCAAATTACATGTGTTGTCAGTTAATTAGTTCAGGAGTCACTGATTGTATCAACTTTTCTACTGTTTACCTACATTAGATAAGGTTATCACGTTACTGTGCCTATAAAGATTGCTCTTTGCCAATTTGGAAAATCACATTTTAACAGAAAGAACACGGACTTACACCAGCAACACTATGAACAGAGCCAGTGGCAGCACTGGGAAAATTTAGTAGTTGCCAAGAACCAGTCCCATTGTGCTATCCATTTTGCTGGAGGAATACTGGCCACTCCAGGGACCTATTTCAAGAAAATATTAAATAATAATGTCACATACAAATAATGAGCCACTCAAAAATATGGCTTCATGCAAAAGCAAGCTAAAAAATGTTTTTCCTCCCCTTCTACAAAGCATTTTCAAATATGCTTGAAGTCACACAAAAATATTAGAGATTACTTTTAAAATAAGATAATACCAAATGATATATCAAAACTTGACAAAATACATTCTGCATTTGTTTAAAGGAAACTTAAGGTGGTACCAGAAGGTGAGGAGCCCCTAGAACCAAAAATCAGACACAGAAGACAAGTTTTGCAAATAACTATTAATTGTAGGTTTGGTCTTATTTCCTCCCACTGTAACTCCAAGTGTGTTTGTAATCCAGAAATAAAATATAAAGTTAATAGAAGAGAGACTGATCCACTTACATTTTTGAGCAATATGTAATAATTCTGATTTCTCATTTAACACTTTTCTTTCTTCCAGGTAATAATAAACACTGCTCATCATTTATGACAACAATATTTAGCAAAAAAAACCACAAATACATATTAAGTGCTTTATGATTCCTAAGTTTACTACGAATTTAACAGATACAGTCAACAAATAACCCATTTCAACAAAATTTTAAGATCCAGATTCCAGCAGGAAACAAGCAGAATGCTAAGTTACTCAGACTTCGTTGAAAATCCCAGTCTAACTTCAGCAAAGCCATACAGAAATTAGAATTCGCCTCCCTGGTGAAAACCTGCATTCTTAAATGTGTAAATCAAAATACTACTTGAAATAGTTCATTAAAAGGGAAGTTTCAGCAAAGCAGAAATCTGACTTGGTTTCTTCACTGTGGAGAGAGGTTACTATGCCTAATGCAGCTAACAGACCTGGGTACACCTACACATAGGTTTTAATTTCCAGTCATTTTATCACATGAATAATCCTACTAAAGACAATGAAATTACCCTTACAGTTCAAAGCAAGCATATAGTTTTTTTAATTACTTTTAAAGCATAGGTCATGTATTGCTGAAATTTTACGATTTCAGGGTTTTTTTATACTCTATAAATGATTTATACAAGCATTAAACAACACATGTTTCATGAACTAATTCTCCCTTTTGTTTTCTTTCCCTGAGGAAAAAAATCACTTCCATGTTATTGCTAAAGCAAATTAAATCCTGGGTGTCTGTTTTATTTATTAACTGTATGATAATAACATGAGGCATAATACATTTGTGAGAGCCCTTCTCTACTGAAGTATAATTTCTGCTGTCAACCTCTTTATGTTTATATTCAATATTCTAGATGTCTTTGTTTCTTGGAACATACATAGGTACACATTTATATTTTCTCCCAAAATAAGTATAAACACTATTGGTGAAATGTTTCACAACACCCACAACAAAGACCCATAAATAACGAACACACTTAGTCATTCTCCATGAGTTTTACATGATTTGAGAGATTTAATAATTTCTTTTAAAAAGTCACAATAATAACTGTTTTATCTTTTTACACCATAATTATGATTTGGACCATTGCTTTTCTTATTTCACCCAAGCATACCACAACTCATGAATAAAATATGACAACTTTGATAGCATCCATTGCTGTGGGTTCATCCGTAACAGGAAACGTGATTGGGGTACTAAGAGCTCCCTTCCTCTCCATAAGCTTTTGTTTCTGAAAATAAGCTTTTATTTAAATAGAACTGCCTCATGTCCCTCCTCTTCTGCATTTCTTGCCGTTAGAAGTAACACCAGCAATAATGCTTACTTTTATTTTTAATGATTGCATTTTGAAGTGATTAGGATGCCACGAAGCAAGGTGGGCAGAATATCCCGTCTGAAGGCTGGCATTCACAAGACATCTAAAAACATTAAAAGCAATGCCAGTATCAGAGAACAAAAAGCTAAAGCAGAGGACATGACTTGAATATGAGAGAAATGCTATTATAAAAGCAAAACTCTTTTTTTTTTCTGGCTCCATAATTAGTTACGATGAAGGAAACCTAAATTTCTTCCACCATTTCCCAAACAAGATCACTGTAACTAATACTGCAGGGTCCTCCTACCACAGCTTGTCAGTACATTCCCTGAAAAGGAAGGCTTGGGATAAATGCAATACATGAGGTTTCCAAATCATCAGCATTTACCAAATTATTCTACAAACACCATGTTTTAAGGCTGTGCTGCTTCGCTTTCCAAACAGTCTGAGGAGCATCTGTGGAGACCTCCACAGACCACGAAAAATCATGACACACACACACACAAATCCCTCTCGCCTCCCACACATCTTGGCTTTATTTTCCCCAGTTCCCAGGAAGAGGCTTTAAAATTTCAGAATTATTGTTCACAATGAGCTGAAGTAGAGAGAGAGAAACAGAGGCAGATATTAATGTCATCTGTAGACAGTCCATCTTAGAAGCAACGAGTATTTAAACTCCAAGATCCACTTTTTATATGTGTTTTACTCTTAAAAGATCTTCATGTTATGTATATCTTTATGTTACATTCCAGTTCACAAAAAGTTTTAAAAAATGAAAATAAAGATGCTAAAGATGGGGGATACATAACACAGAACTAAGCTTTACAACACAAATTTATCTCCTTTGGAAGGGTCTGCTCCCACAGATGCCAAATGGAAACCTCACAGCTTCAGGGGCAGGAGTCACCTGCACGTGCAAGGGAAGGCAGACTGTAAAACAGCCCCTGCAGCTGCAGTGATCCTCAACAATTTTTCCTATTTACAGTACAGGGGACCCACAGCAAGCTCCGCTGTAATTTAAGAAATGTTACCACAAAGGAAGGAGGATGGGGGACAGAAAAGCTGTAGTGAGAGGCTTTTGGGAAGCAAAACCAATTCTGAGCTACAGTACTTACTGCTCTAAAATAGTGATTCACAGATCCCTGTCATCAGAATTACAGGACCAACTATGCTATTTTAGCAGATATGCAGCCTATAACTAAGGATATCATCCCATGTTGGAGTAGGCATAATGCACCAAAACCAATTTTTGCCCATTCTACTAAAAAAAAAAAAAAAAAACCTAATGCACTCTGTACCTTTGAATAGGCCACAAAAGGCAAAACAAACACATGATATAACATCATAAAAGCAGCACAGTATGACATGAATACTTCATGCCATTTATGTGGTGAAAATGAAAAAATTTCATTTTCCTTGTGTGTCATGTATACATTCACAACACAGGTGGCAGGATTGTTCTAAAATTTGGCATGGAAGAAGAAGGTTGAGGTCTCAAGTAGCATCTAATCTTTATTCTTGATAGATAGTTCAAGACAGCAGGATTTTTCACCACAGGAAATGGTCCATTCCTGGCTCCTTCATTAGGTCTGTCTGTATATGCCTTTGCATACTTCTTTAAGGTACAAAATCTTAAAAAGAAAACTTGTGAAAGTAATTTCAAATAACATCACTTCCTTTTAGGCAAAAGATGTAGCTGTGTTTAGAAGTAATTTAATCAAGTAGGCCGAATGTAAATATTTTGCTCAGTTATTAACAAGTTTCTACTAAAATTGCTTTAAAATTAAGATATCACCACCCTTGGGGTCAAAATACACAATAATAGGCCACTTTGTTTCATTGCCTACAGTAAGAACCCAATTCTTGAACGGTGCTTTTCCAATCCTCTGCATTTCAAGCAGTTTTAGCTCAGCAGTGCCCTACTAATGCTCCAGTTCTGCCCTCTTCCAACACAGCATCTCTCCAGCAACCCAGAGCTGCAATATGAGGTGCAGGGGCTTGGGCACGATTCTTTACCCAGGACCACTCATGGACTTGCCCCAAGGCCTACTCAGGTGCCAACTCTGCTTCACCCCAACTTCCCACAGCTCTAACAAGCACCTGGGCCCATCTGACAAGATGCTATAGAATATTCTTACTCCATTGAATATTTGTTTACTAAACAAGGAGCTAATTACAGTATGACTTCATGTCATGGTTTGACCCGGAAGTAAGGGTTTGGGAAGTTATTCAGAGTATCCATTTGCCAAAATCTTCGCATGAAAAAGACAGTTTTTGTTGTATTCTTATTTTGATGAAGATACAAGAAACTCAAACTGTTAGTCCTGCTTTTTTCTGAGTTGCTTTCACTGTAAAGACCAGAAGCTCACATGGTGTGGAACACCCTTACCAGCAGTATCAGAAACTAATTTCTGCATCCCCATTTCAGCACATTAAAGAGCAAAGAGCTTTTCTTCCTTTTCTGCTTATCTTCATGACAGGACTTTGTCAACAGGTTGCCAGAAGCATTCAAGGTTTTTAGCACACTACAGAAGCACTTATCCCACTTCCCCTCTGTACTTCCCATTGCGGCAAATGAAGATAGATAAGCAGCACATTGTCTCCCAGGAAAGCAAAAATAACTGTCAAGGACAGAGGCAATGTGTGCTCAGAACTCTCTCCTAATCATGATGGGAAATCCAAAAAATGTCAAGTAACAGAAGGTAGCATGACAGCATTCAGGACGGGGTGGGGGGGGAAAGGTAAACATAGAAATTGGTCGCTGTTGTTTAATGTGACTAGATTTCTATTTTAGTCTACACTTACTTGGAAGCAAGGGGCAGGGGTGTTTTAAACAAGAGAATACTGAAGGAGAAACTCTGAAATTATTTACAAGCTATACCTTCATATCAATATGTTGGATAAATTTTACACCTAGACAAGTTTCTAACAAAAATCAAACATTAAACAAGAAACAGCCAAGGCAGGATGGATATATAAGAGTATTTTAAAAACTACCTCTGGGAACTAACAAAGTTAATAGTAGTTTATGTATCTTCAAAGCCTCAAAGCATTGTTTAATAATTATGTCTCAAGTGACCTTTAATTTCCTCCATTGAAGATGATTCATCGCACTCAACCCTTCCTAGCTCCTTGTACTCAATTCCAAATTATTTCTCTGTTCTGAAAATGGTTTTTGCAATGGAAAAAAGCCTCACTTAGACTAACCATTAAATTGAAAGAAAAAACTGTATTGTGTACACAAAACATTAGCTATATTAAAAGATTAGCTATATTAAAAAAATATATATATATAATTTATAAGTTAGGCAGATGTTTGAATTAAAGTATCACAGGAAATCCTTGCTCAACCCTCTGGGGACGAATATTCCAAAACCTTTCTTAATTATAGGATCACACAGCCAGTGATCACAGGTCACAGTCAGTGCACAAAGAACAAAGAGTAAGCACTAAAAAACACGGATCTCAAGTTTTGCTTCATTTTTTTTGTTCAAGACTCACCTTGACTAGTAAATCCACCATATTCAAATCCTTCTCTGATGGCAGAACACACCAAGCTAATTACTCCAGCACAGTATTTGATCCTTCTACAAATATTAGTGAATTCTCTATACCACTGTTGTTAGAGGAATGGGCAGTTTTACAGCAAAAGGAAGGCTCTAATTCACTAATACAAACCCCCACATTATCCAAGCTGCATCCTCCAAAAACATTTTTTGTGAAATCTAAGTACACATCACGGGTACTTTACAGCAACACCGAATCTGAACTTTCTCCACTTTTCCTGATTATGCTGCCTGTACCATAAGCAAACCTTCACCTAATCCTCCTCTCCTGGCCCAAGACTGCAGTCTTTGTGTTTCCCATCCAGTCACAGCCTCTCTCTCCAGGCTGCTTCTCCAGCTGCTGTGCACAGCTCCCCTTACCACAGTTCCTGCCCTTGATCCTTGCACCTCTCTCTCCCCTTCCTCAGGTTAGTCCTTGCATTGTCCTTGTCACAATTTGCCATCACCTGCTTCCTTCTCGGCCTCCACACAGCTCTTCCTCATCTCTCCCCTCCCCAGGCCCATCTGGGGCCTTTTCCTGGCCCTGCCTGTCAGAGCTCACCTCATCCCGCTGCTTCCACCCGTGTGCCCAGCACCAGCCCGTGTCCTGCTGGCTCTCAGGGGAGCCTGCTCATCCCAACCACATCCTCGTCACTTACACACTCAGTGCTTGGTGCTACACTTCCAGCTTTGAGTTCCTCTCATTCTCAGCTTCAACTGAGGGAAGGGGTGAAAAGCAGGGAAGGAATGGGTACAAGCAGGAGAAAGCACTCAAGACCCCAAGAAGAGACCAAAGCCTGCTGATAGACACAAGCCCAGAAACCATCTCTGCCAGGGAAGTCCCACTTTCCCCCACCCTGCTGGGTGCAGTCAGCCCAGCTGTTGGCATCCTATTTAAATTCTTATTTTAGCAGTGCTTCACAGAGCAGCTCTGACAAAGGGCTAACACCTCTGTCAACACTCCAGGATGGTGGGCAGCTGCCACAGCTCCTAAGGAGCAGGCTGGAGCTGGGAAAAACCGGGGAACATCTCACGGGATGAGTGTGGAGCACCAGTGAGGATCCCACTCTCCAAGGGATGGGCTGGGCCCTATTTCTCACAATCCCCCGAGCCTCCATCACAGGGACAGACACACACTGGCAGAAGAGGTGTCCACGGCTGCCTTCAGAGCCAGCCCTGAAAGCAGATGAGCTTTGAGTAAAGCACCAATTCTGCCATGCCCAGGTGAGAGGGGGATACTCAGAAGGAATACGTCAGTGGACAGCCGAGAGGAACAGCCAAATGAAGCACCACGGAACACTGCCACACATGTGCATGTTACCACATGATGGGGCAGGAGGCTGGTCCACACCTCAGGTTTCCAGGTGTTTTTAATGACGTATAGATGGTTTTTTTATCTGATGGCAGCTGCCCCTCCCTCATGACCCTTGTTCTGTTGGAAAGGAATGTCTGGTTTTTTATTGTTGGTTGGTTTTTTATTCCACCAAGTATTGCCCACCATCACTTGGAGCCTAGGACAGGAAACATGGGGTAAAACCCCAAATTTACCCACCTCTATAGGAACCAGAGCAGGCCTACACAGTGTGGAACATCAATGGCAAAATACCTCACTCTGACCTTTAAAAAATAAAATACAAGCTCACAGGTTCAAGGAGCTTGCAGAGTTTCCACAAAGATAAACCTCTGGTGAGCTGCAGGACATCTCTGTGAGGGGACATACTGCTGGTTCTGGCCAGCCCCACCTCAGAGAACAGCCCCGCCCGTGCCCAGGCCAGCAGCACCTCAGGCAAAGTGTATTTTAAAAAGGAAAAAAAAAAAATCTCGTCCAGCTGGAGGGGGGCAGCTGCGCAGGCACAAATCCAACTGACAGCGGGCAACACCTGGTGAAAAAAAAATAAAAATAAAAACAGACATTCCTTTCCAACAGTGTAAGGGTCATCAACCATTTGGCCAACTGTCACAAAGCACACGAAGGAGGGGGCTGCCAGCAGCCTCAGGTGTGCCCAGAGGCTCTGCCCCAAAAACCGCGGCGTTCCCACCAGATGGAATATTTGGATATACCACCATGGAAAAGGTACTAGAGCTACTCTCTCCCATGACAGCTGAAGGCAGAACTAAGATTTCCAGCCACCATGTTGTGCCTTCCTGATTTTTCTGCTGCTGTAAGATTTCTGCTCTGTAAAAACAATACTGCTGATACTTAATATTTGCTATAAATGTAGCAGGAGAGATACCACAAAAAGCAATGACTCTTGTCTCATTATCTCCTGTAAAGAGGGACTGACGCCTGAATTCCAAAATTAAAGTTTATCTCTCCTACTCACTGCAGACGTCCCACCACCTGCCCCAGGAAGAGCAATGACATGTTTCCTCCCTGAGCTGTTATCTGCTCCCTCTCATCCAGCCCCTGGCTATTTTCTGAGCTCTGCAGCTCACACACCTTGCACATCGTGCTGGCATAACAGAGTTTAACACTTGAAGGGGATTAAATCCTTTGCCATAGCACCCAGGCCACTGAGACTGAGGGCAAGAAGTTCAGCACAGATGGCCAAAGGCAGCAGCCATCACCTGGCCTTGGAATTCAGTGAGCACAGCTCAGTGCTGAGCTGCTGCCCCAAACACATTGCCAGGGCACAAGAAGCATATCCTGAAGACTGTCCTACCAGAGGCAGAGGTATTTTATTCCTGATTAAAAGGGTGTGTGCCCACTCCTGATGACAAGATCAATTTAGTTGTTTTTATCCACCGGCCCCAAAACATGGCAAAGTTGGCCAGCATTCAAATCTCTTTCAGTTTGGCACTGCAAAACCTACTTCATGGACTGAGATTCGTGGAGCAGAATCTGGAAACACTTCTACTCTCTAAGCAAAGAATTAGTCTAAAAAAAGCCATGATTTGTAAAACACTGAAGGAAAACACCAACAGAGAGGACTGCACTTCTGGAAGCTCAAGAGTCTTCTGGGAGGCACCTCTACCCACCTTGGAAGTGCAGGTTTGATCTCTCTTTTGGCCTGAAGCCTTTTGTTTCAGGAACTCAACAAGTTTCACTCTTTTTCTCACAAAAACATCGCCTTTCTCTATGCTTTCACCTTTCCTGTTGGAGCCACGTCTGTACAGAAAAGAACTCAGCAGTCTCCAAAACAAAGTGGGAATAAGGAGCATGACTGAACTCTGTGCTACAGGAGCTCCAGGCCAGGTGTTTCTCTTAAAGCAAATGGCTGTTAATACAAGTCAAGAAACGGTCCACAAAGCACTGTAGATCTCCAGACTTTGAACAGCACTTGGTGGTTTCTTTTGCTGAGTGCTAAACATAGTACACGTAGTAAAAAGACCATTCCTAATTTAAAGGCTAAGTTGAAAAATAGTGCCAGATTGCAAGTAAAGGAAACAGCAAAGCCTTAATAAATTTTCAGGGGTGGGAGGGAACTGTTTTGTAAGTAAAGGCTTTAAGTCTCTGTAAACTCCAAAGAGATGTTGCAGGAAGAATTAAAAAGAAATAGGCATAGCCGACAGGTTGTAAAAGGAATAAAATTTTACTTCCACAACATGAACTGAGCATGGAACAAAAGTTACACTGGTTAAAGAAATCACATAATTTAACAGCTAGGTAAAAACTGGTCTCAGTCTACCTAGAAAGCAGATGACCAGTTAACATCCTTTTGCCTTATTTATCATCAGAGCTTTCCTCTGCCACTGAATTCAAGATCCTGGTAAGTCAAAGTCAGGACAAGCCCTACTTCCCTAGGTGTGCCCCAGCACACCCCCAGCAAGGGAGCCATAGCTCAGGGTTTCTTAATGTACTATTTACAATATTTATTATTTACATTAATGTATTTTTTACATTAATTGTATTGTCTAGAGTTTACAGTATAATCCTGTTCTGATCCTGTTCATTTTTCATGCCTGTAAGATACCATTTGTAGATGTCTTACATTTGATGTTTGTAAGATGTTGTTGTAAGGCATGTTATCATTAGGTGTAAAGTTCGTACTTTCAGTATATTTCTTTGAGGCAGATTTTCTACCCACCCCCACAACCGTTTCCTTGAATTCACTGGCCTCCTGGCTGGAGGTGAGAAGATGTGTGTCACATATCAGGGTCTTGGGTGCCCCATTCCCCAAAAGCAGCCATCAAGAATCTCCACTCACCCTCCTTCGCCCTTTCATGCTAGAGCAAATCATCTGCTCACAAAGACCTCTTCTCCCATGTTTGTGTGTAAAAGTTAATAAAACATAAATAATTAAGGCACCAGGATGTTATGGATCTTGAGAATCAGACTGTTTGCAGAATTGCAATTATGAGTTCTATATCTACATTTCCTCTAATGCACATTGTAAGCACTTACACTGCTCTGGTTTTTTATTTCCTCATCCCCCTTTCACAGAGAATGGAACTGAAAAAATCAAATAATGGAACTGATCGTTCAAAAATCCAGCTGAAATGCTCTGAGAATCAAAGTCCGTGCCCAGCAGGACAACTCAGATGACTACACTTAATTATAGGTTTCTATGCTATTCTGAATTAGGAACAGATTTGCTTGCCCAAAGGCAACCAACATCTCTCAATTGCCACTATGGTTCTACCACGCTGTCACACAATTTGCAACAGAGCTGAATTTGTTTCTTAGCCTATAAATCTGTTTCATAGAAATCTGAGGTTTGGCTGTTCATACCAATATTAATAAAAAATCAGAATACTCCACCAGCTTTACTGGGATGGTCTCAGACTGAAATCACAAACTCTTTAAAGAAAAGTCTTTCTGCATTTTCTGTAGGATAAATTAAATCATGACACCACTGCCCAAAAATTCAGTAACAAACAGCATGTTATTTACTGTAAGAGAACCATCACTGATGAAAAGTTGAATTAAAAATAACATTTTCCCCTTTTTTTGTGCATATCTTCATATCACGCCCCTCATTAATTTCCTCTTTTTACCTCTAAAGGTCCAGAAAAAAAGACCTTTAAAGAAAAGAAAGAAAGAAAGCTCAAAACTTATAGAGCTTTCTCTTTCAAATAGTTTAATTCACAGAAAAAGAATTGCTTAGGAGAACATTCTATATTTTCCTGGACTTACCCTGGACACAAAACTATCCAAACTGAGGAAAAATTACCATTTCTCTACCCCCAAGATGTAAACTTGCTGGAACACACAAAGGAACACTCTCAGCTTGAACAGCTCCAGTACAGCCATTTTAGAAAATTCATCTCAAGACAGAAAATGTTTCACAGGGAGCTTTTATGTAAGCTCAGAGCCCCGATACACGCTGTCAAAGGTGGCAGGTAAAACTGTCACTGTGAAAACCACATGCCAAAGAACATACAAACTCTTTTTTCATAAGCTAGGGAATCCTCAGCAGTGAAAGCCTGCTAAGGAAGAGGTCTTCTTGCTCTGCATGCAGCAATCATCCTGCCAGGGGAAGCAGGTCCTGCCTGCCCAGAGGCTCCAAGGCCACGTTGGAGCAGTGGGGCACAGCAAGGCACAGCACACCTGACCTGCTCACACGAAGTAAGGACTGACCAGAGCAGAGCTGTGCTGAAAGGACCACACCACCTTCCAGGCTGGAATAGCTGCTCCAAGAGGATACAGTCATTTTGAAACTTAGCACTAACTTCCAGGTTCTTCTCTCCTCTGGGAATGTCATTTTGGACCAGGGTTTTTTTTTTTTTGTTTTTTTTTTGTGGATCTCTGTGGAAGAAAGTATTACTTCTACCTTAGACATAGCAGTCTCTCACACACTCCAAGTTCTATACTGGTTTTACTGTATGGCAAGATGAAAATCAAAATTGAGTATCTCCTGGTTCCAGCCAAAGGACATGGCCCACAGCCAGACTGTAGCTGTAAAGTAAATCACCTCTGCTAGTAAAATCCATACAGCTGCCAACACATGACATGACTGCTGACATTTAACAAGTAACAAATAGGAACGAGAAGGGAAGAAGACACCAGGGCAGCTTCAGACTTCCATCCCAGCTGACAGCAAAGGCCTTCAGTCTTCTCACAACCCAAGGGCTGATGAGCTTTACTAAAGAGAGTAATTTTCCTGAGCCACCTTCCAGGAAGTTTTGCACTAGAGGTGATCCTCAAGAAGAGGGCAATTCCTGTGAGCATTAGCAAAAAGCATTTCTGTTCTGGGAATTAAAAAAAGCTTTATGTACCTAACTACAGACTTCATATTATTTATTCATTTTATACTGTGAATGTTTGTTTATTGCTTCCCATGAGCATCTATCAGCTTATCTATTCTTATGGATTTTGTAAGTTCCACCTTTCTTACACCAGTCCTAAGTTCCTGAACTACAGACGGATGACTCCAAGGAGAAAACAACAGAATATCCAAAACAACTTCACCATTAACCTTTCAAAGCTATTTTCAGTATCAGTGGTCTCAATCCAAGTCCTGACAAACACATTTCAGACCTCTTCCCTACAACTCTGACCACCAGTCTGTGAAAACTCACCACAACTCACACTGCAACTCGTCTGTGTAGTTGCAATTAACTGCATGGAATAGCAATTGGAATTATTAACATATTTAGGCCACTGCACTCCTTAGAGGAATTACTATAATATTATTTATCCATAATACACAAACCTGGACTCAGGGTATCAAGAGAGAAAAAATTGATATAGTTAAATGAAAAGAATCAATGCGGCTCTTCTGGACACTAATTTGGGAATCAGTGAAAATTAAGCTACTTGTTGTATCATAAAAAATAGAAAACAAATCCTGAGGTGGTCTCCAGAAGCAGCTCTGCTCTGACTCCTAAACTGGCCTGGGCCCAATAAAGAATGAACTAAGATTGCAGACCCACTTCCCTTATTATTTACAGTAAAGTCAGCTAGCACTGCAGATCCAGAACTGAAGTGATTATGAGATCATAATCATTTGCCTCTAAAAACAGCTACAGAAGACAGATAAGAAAAAGTGTCTTCAACATCGACTAAAACACAGTAAAGAAAAAACATAGGAAGCCTCCACAATAAAAATGTTTCCAACAGAGCTTTAATTCACATGTTAATCTCAAGTAATATAAATGTCTTTCCTGCCTAATTAGCATATTGTTGCAATTCAGTGCTTCCACCCCATGGGACACTGTCCCTTAATCTAGACCTTATTTAAATACTTTGTAAAACTACATCCAGAATTTCACTCAGTAAAAATACAAAAAAAAAAAAAAAACCACATAATTTTCAAACACTTCACAAACTTTACGTTAGAATACTTAATGAGGGAGGAAAAAACCACAAAGTGACTTATCTTGCCCTTGATATCCAGCATGGACACTTAAATACAAAAGCATTCTATTTGGCCCCTTTAGCAGTTTTCACAAAGTTGATGAAAAACTTGCTACATTACCAGTCAGTGTTAACACATTAAATGCCTCCTCATAGCTACACAGCTTTAGCTGTGTGTCTCTCTGCATGTATATGATCACAGAGAAAAAAACCCACAAGTTCATCCATTGGAACCACTCTGACATATTTAGTGAGAAACAAATATCAGGGAGTATTGAAAACATACCCAAAATTCCCTTGCAACTATCTGACAGCACACACACAAAAAATAGCATCTGTATTTCAAGAACTAATTCCAAGAAACAGAAATAAAAGAAAGCAATGGTTAAGTAAGACCACCATTACAGGGAACTACTTAAGCATCAAAGCTCTTCTGAGCTCATGCACACAGAAGCAAGATAAGAAAATTGAGGATGTTTCTCTCACCTTGGAATAAGAATGCTTTGCTGGCATTGTGTAGTCCTGACACTTGTGTTACCCCCAGGGTTGTATTCACCAGATCCAGCTCTGTGATGATATCAATTTGTAAGTCAGGATCCATTCCAAATCCTACAGCTGTTGGAGGCAGAGAGAGTTAGATCAATTTTTATTTCAAATCAGTTAATGGAAAGAATAGAGAAGACTATCTAGCACAGACATTTCTAGTACCTTCCCACTCACACACACACTGTACATAGTAATTACTTGTAAGGCAGTAACTGTGATGCAGGAAGGAGAAGACATTCTACTCCAAGTCTTTCAATCTACTCCAAGTCTTTCAATCACCTGTTTCCTTCCCAGAGATTTTACTGCACGCATGTTAAAACATTCTAGAACTGATACATTTATCCAGCACCTTCAAAAGGTTAAAGAGTAATAAATCAAGAAGAGCATAACCACCTATGCAAAACCATGAGAGAGATTTGCAGCATTCATCTCTTGGCCACACTATTTCCAGGGAGACGTAAGGACTGAAAACTCCTTTCACATTTCCTGCCTAGCTGTGACCAACCGGCCAGGCCCACAGCTCATCACCTAAACGTAATCCATTTTCACAACTGGACCAAAGGAGCGTGGAACAGATATGGTAGCAGGGCAAAGAACACCTTCCTGTAGACTAAGAGCCTCGGGTGACTCACTATTTGATATTACTTCTGAAGCACACCTCTGTTGCTGCCCAAGTCCACCTCCAAAGAGCACACATTCACTCACTCCAACCAGCTGCAGCACCTCTGGGTTGTGGGAGCACCTACTGGAAAAGCAGAAATCTAAACCTGAAATTCATAAAAGGCTTATGATCAGGAAAAGCCTGGGTACTCCTCAATCTAGCAGGGACCTGATGGGATTGACATAAAGACACAGACTCCAAAAGTTTGAAAATGCTATGTTGAGGAGCGCAGGGCAACTTGATGGCTAGCACACCAAATTCATCAAACGTACCTAATTTTTTCTAGGGATGGGAAGAGAGCAGCCTGACCTCAGTGTTTCTCTCAACACAGCAGTAAGAGTGGCATGAGATCTGTGCCTGAGACACAGGTCAAATATCTCATGTGGAATGCAAACACTTTCCTAATTACATTTTTCACTAACATCATTAGTAACAGGCTCCAAGAATGAAATCCTGACACAGCTGAAGTCAATGCTAAAAGTCCCATTGACTTCCATGGAGCAAGGACATTACCTGTAAAGCACATCCAGATTGATTTCCACTAAGTAGACTTCACATTCAGGTCTAAACTGATTGATTTGTTATTCCAGGACTATACTTCTGGATCATTTAAGCAGCAAGTACTCTAGTTTGATTCTTTGAAAGGCTCTGAGAAATTACTGAGGTGTACAGAATGAACAAGATGTTACATATACTACTTCTAAATCTTCTGTACTCCAGAACTTTCTCTTTTCCTCAAGGATGAAAAGTTGATAAAATAACATGTTGTGCTAACAGAGAGGATTCTACTCCACAAGGAACAAAGCATTAAAAAATACTGAAAATACAGTTTTAGGAGGTCTCTAGCAACCTTACTCTACAAGGAAAATTAAGATCTAGAGGTATCTGATGGAACTGAAGTTCCAAGAGTGCTGACACATCCACACACACAGTGCTTACACAAGGATATGGGGATAAACACCTTTTTGTAGAAAATTGGAATGGGGAGAATATTAGAAAACCCAGATAAACTTCTCCAAAGGTAAAAACTTCCCAAATAATCAGCAACATCATCAGGCTTTTTGTACTATCTTTGACTTCCATTGTAGGCACTCAGGCACTGAATGACTACAACTGACAATGTCCACACTGGTGGACTAAAAACACCTTCCCCTCCTGGAATAAAGACCAGCACCAAAACAAGAAAGGACTTGATATTCTTCTAAGGTTTTCATTCAGCAGAAAAGCAGTAAAATGTAAATTGCGTGAACTTACCTATCAGCAAAGACAAGTGTTTGCAATCCCTGTGAGAAACAGAGTATCCTGTCCCTCATTAGAAAGGGGTTACATCTATTCACATCAGCAATAATCTACTAATATGAAGGGAGGTCAAGTAGGTACTAAAACTTGCTCAACAGAAAGGACAAAGTGTTTTCAGTAAGACAAATCTCAAACCCATTAAAGTAAGTGAAAGCTCTGTCACAGCCATCAGATACAGGGTGGGGACAGAAACCACAGCGAGCAAGTATAGGCACTCCCATAAATCACAGTAGCTCCACTGCTGTATTAAAGCTGTTTATTCCACCCTGAATACCCAAGGCTCAACAAGTATACATCACTGTAGCTCCACAGGCTTCAATTTATGCCAACAAAGGATCTTGTGTGGCAGCTTCAGTGTGTTCTCTTCCAGCTTTTAAAATACTTTTGAAAACAGAGACTGTTTCTTATGCCACAGTAACTATCTAGCAAGAGCCTACACTGCTTTAAATACCTAGTCATTTTCCTGAGCTGGGTCTTCAAACGGCAGCAGGCACTCAAATGCCGAGTTAATAATTAATAAACAACAAATCAGCAGCTTCAGTATGATAACCAGGTCTCCTTTTCCCCTGTGGTCTCCCCCAGTCTATCAGAAAGATACCACATGCATATCAACCACACTTGCATCTAGTATTTTATGCTGTCTCTCTCCAGTGGAACAAGTAGCTGGAAATGCCATCTCTTTCTGAAGTAAAAATTAAGCATCAAGCAGTCTGCTCTCACTGGAGAGCTGTGCAATGCCTGGGCCCGAATCTGGATGATGTTGCTTTCAATTCCTATTTAAAGTAATTGGGCCATTCCCCTTAAATCAGTGGCTTACACAAGCAACAGTCCAAATGCTTCAGGCAGGTGGGCGGGAGTAGAAATCATCTCAGGACTTGGTGGATTCGGCCCAATATGAACTGAAGGCACTACAGTAGATTAGAGGATTAAACCATATAATTATGAATGATGTCACTAGGAAATCCCTAAAAGAAATTAATTCTGCCTTACAGCTCTGACAGCTTTTATTCTCTGCTTCTGCCTTCATCACTTACACCCAAGCACCAGCAATCATGCCATGCTCCATCTAGCTAATGTGCAGCCATGCAACACATGCAGCACATTTATAATCTCCTCAACACGTGTAACGTGCTGTTTGGGGATGGAGAAACTTTTACTTAAAGTACACTCAACACAAGCCATTTGCACGTACCCACGGGAAACCAATAAAATGGCAAAGAAGAGGCTCTAGAAGAGGCATTGTGCTCTCTCTCACAACTTCGATGGCAATTGTTGCACACAGAGAACTTTCTGAGTAGTAGAGTTTTGGGTCCTGTTGACCATTTAAAATCTCTATATGCACTATCGGGGTAACACCACTACGAAAGGGACAGGCGGTATTTTCTTCCAACTATTTTTATGTCTCTGTAGATGTTGATGAGGCTATAATTACTATAAGAATTTAATTATAAAACATTAATTCCTTTGCATTTCTGATAATTGTGCCGGGTGGTTTCCCTGAGAATAGCTACAAGCGCCACGGAGAAACGTTGTCCCTCAGCAGCTCCAACCGAGGAGGAGCGCTGCTCGGGGACCAAGAACAAAGCCTTCGCAAGGAACAAGAAGCGGTACTTGGGTCGCGCAAGGCTGGAGAGATAGAGGAGCCGGCACGGCACCAGCTGGAATAACGCGCTTGCGGCCGCATCACGCCCACACCGCCGCGCCCTCCGCCCGGTACCGCGGGCAGCACCGCGCACCGCCCAGACGCGGCCCCGGCCGCCCCCGCGCACCGCCCGCCCGGACCCGCGCCAGCCGCCGCCGCTCCGCTCCCCGTCCCCGCGGGGCGCAGCCCGCAGCCGCTCTCGCAAAACTTTCCCACGTCTGCCCCCGGCCCCCGCGGAGCGGCCGCCCCGCCGGGGACGAGCCCGGCGGAGCCCCGCGCCCGCCCCGCTCGGCGCAGCGGAGGATGCCCGGCCCCGCC